>NC_052150.1:60321810-60419554 GCF_902713615.1 Scyliorhinus canicula | reverse complement strand
ATTGTCTCCAGGTCGAGCACCACCTTCTCTAACTCCTCGACCTTGGATTTCTGTCTCTTTGTCGACCCCTTCACATACTCCTGACAGGGAGACACAGATGTGAGTCTTGCCTACATCCCACCATAGCCTCAAGGAGGGGAAGCCTCTCCACTTCCTTTGCCAGCCGGCCCAGAAGCGACGGAACGAGCCCAGGAACCACTCGTCCTCGAGCAGCAGGTTGTTAAAGTGCCAGTATGTGGACTTTGTCAGAGCGCGAGACGGGGCCTCGCCCACACCAGACTGTGGTTGGAGCACAGCATCTGCTGCACAGAAGCCGACGGAATGCGGGCAGGTACGCCCTTGAAATGTAAAGGCCGTCGATCCTGAATGCTCCGACTCCAGGATTCACAAAGTGGAACATGCTGGAATCAGGTTGGAGAGTTCACCAGACGTCCACCAAGTCAAGGGACCCGGTCGGGTTCCTCAACTTCACCACTGCCGGCGAGCAGCGCTGAGTGGGATCAGGCGGTCCCGTGTCCTGAGGGTGCAGCTAAAATTAGAGTAGACATTCACAAAGTGAAACACTACGCCCCCGTAGCGGACCTTGAGGTGCATCAATCGGTCTGGCTCCTCGATCCCCAAGATCCGCGGCTGAAAATGTGGGCCAAGATAGCCACCCCGCCTGAACGTGAGGCCAGGTGACTCATGTAGACCCACCTCGCCACTCCAGGAGCCACCTCGTCTCGTCTCCCAGTGTTGGGGTTTCTTGCAGGAAGCTTACTGCATACTTCCCGTCCCAGACACCGGGAAGTTCTTGAACCTGCAAAGTGCCTCTCTGCTGTTCTTGATGTTGAGACTGGCTATGGTCACCTCCATGGCAGGTGTAAAGTGCTACCATCACCATTCTAGCATTTGGAGGGGGAAAAGAAGCCTGTATCCCTCCACTTCCTCATGAGCCTGGTGAGGAAGCCTTCAATCTGGCGCTGCTCGTTCTGCTCCCCACCTCACGCCCCTTTGGCGAAGGCACGTGCAGATCAGACGAGCAGTGCAGAGTCTGACCAGCGTTCATGGGCTAGTTTTACTCTGATCTAGTGACCGCGGTTCATTAAAAGCAAGTCCCAGAGTTCGCCAGGGGGGAATGAGGGACGACTTGGTGTGGGGCATAAGGGCGTCCAATGTCTCACTGCAGATGGACTCCAACTCTTCCCCCGTGCCCACCACCAAGCAGCCTGCCTGAGTCTAAGTCCCCTAGAACAGTGAGTGCGGTGGACGTCATAAATGCAACAAAAACAGGCAGCGCCAAATTCCAGTCCGAGGCCCAAGCCCAAACCCAATCTTAACCACCTGCAGACTCGCCCCTCTCTCTCCCCAGCTCCCTGCAATCACCTCCTCCTCAGCAGTAGACTTTTCCAGTCTGTGCAGAGCAAAGAGGGAACAGCAAAGAACATCGCTTCCCCAGCCAAGGTAGTGGCTTCTCCTTCCCCATATCTCCCTTTCCCCAGGCAGTAATAACAAAAAGGGGAGGGAATCAGCAGCAAACAGAAACCACAGAGGTCTGGCAGCCCGTAAGCAGTTGGAAACAAGGCAGAAGCAGTTAGCAGACACACCCTAGGGCTGCGAACATAGAACATACAGTGCAGAAGGAGGCCATTTGGCCCATCGAGTCTGCACCGGCTCCTGGAAAGAGCACCCTACCCAAGGTTAACACCTCCACCCTATCCCCATAACCCCACCCAACACTAAGGGCAATTTTGGACACTAAGGGCAATTTATCACGGCCAATCCACCTAACCTGCACATCTTTGGACTGTGGGAGGAAACCGGAGCACCTGGAGGAAACCCACGCACACACGGGGAGGATGTGCAGACTCCACACAGACAGTGACCCAAGCCGGAATCGAACCTGGGACCCTAGAGCTGTGAAGCGATTGTGCTATCCACAATGCTACCGTGCTGCCCCGAAATGAAAATCACTTATTGTCATGAGTAGGCTTCAATGAAGTTACTGTGAAAAGCCCCTAGTCGCCACATTCCGGCGTCTGTCTGGGGAGGCTGGTACGGGAATCGAACCGTGTTGCTGGTCTGCTTGAAAAGCCAGCGATTTAGCCCAGTGAGCTAAACCAGCCCCTGGTGCCCCGAAGTGCTCACATTACTAACAATTGCCAATTACCTATTAGCGATAGCCTTCAGCTATGTGGCCAGAAGCCACCATGGTCAGCGGGAGTTAAAGTGACCCCCACCATATGACCACGGATAGGGCTCTGTCCCAGGGGTGTTCGGTGTGATGGACTGGGAGCAACTGGAGTGCCCCCATTTTGGGTATACCCAATCTGGGGTTGGCATGTTTGACCTGTGGGTGCTGAGCCCCTCACCCCCCCAGCTCAGGGGCGAGCCCTCGCCAATGGCAGCCTACCAACACCCCCCCACGGACCAAGCCCATCACCCCTGAGGGCTCACCCACCCTGCCTTCTCCCTGCCTGAGTAGTGGGGCAACAGCCCCAGTGTCCCCAGCCTGACTGCCCAATTTCAAAAATGGCTACTCAGCTCCTCTGATCCCCACAGCAGCTATTGCACTAGGTTCCTATTTTTAAATATGTGTACTAAACGGTGCTCGTGTGACTGCTTGTTAGGCGACGTATTTCCACGCATGCGCAGGGTTCTCTTCTCTGCGCCAGCCACCGGGGAATATGGCGGAGCCCTACAGGGGCCCGGCGTGGAGGAAAGAAGGCCCCCACAGGACCAGCCTGCCCACAGGATCAGTAGGCCCCAATCGCGGGACAGGCCACTGACCCGGGGTCGGATCACCCCGCACCCGCCCCCAGGACTGCCCCCGCACATTTACCTGCCAGGGCCTACCCTGCGCGAGGTGAGTAATTCACGCTGGCGGGACTGGGCAAAACTGGACGGCCACACGGCCCATTAGGTCCGGAGAATCGCCGGGGTGAGGGAATCCTGCCGACCCACGAAAAACAGTGCCGGAGAATAGGGCAGCCAGCATCGGGGTGGGATTCACGTCTCCTGCCCCCCCGGGGATTCTCCGATCCGGCGCAGGGTCGGACAATCCCGGCCGAGGTGTTGTTCTTCCAGTTTGGTTTGGGCATCACTGGAACATGGGATCCTGTGATGTCACTGTTGGTTTTTGCAATACCTAAGCTGCTGTTGGTGAACAGACAACCAACTTCCCTAAGCTATGCAATCTACTGATTTGTCAACATTTCTATATTATTAGTTAGTACGGTTTGTTATAATTTGATCTGAAATCCACTTCTCCAAAAGCATGGTTGTAAATTTGAAGCTGGTGCCCACCGCAAAGGAACTTAAAGCCACTTCCAAAATTAAGTTTTTGATGAATTACGTCATTTGAAGTTACAAAACTATAATAGGTAACATATAATGAACATGAGCAGAAATTGTTTAATTGTTCCTTTCGTTGTTTAAAATGCCTCGAAGTGTTTGACAATCTAACAACGCTCAAAATGACATGTCCAGCATGCTTTATACTACATGCCCCTTAAAACATGCAGCAAAGAAAAATTGATAACATAACAAATATGAATTTTTTTCTATGGGTGGCCTTCCTACTTCTAATTTTTCAAGTAATACAGCATGAGGAAAGTAAAATTATCATAAGGTGTTCAATCAGCCAAGAAATTAATGAGAACCAACAATAACCCTTATATGTACAGATAGATGAAAGTTATAACACCGTCCTATTGCAATGTAATGGTGGGAGCAGCATTAATTGCAGGTGAGACTTGTGCTCCTATCTCAGGTTGTGTGTGTACTATTTTTATATGTGTGTGTTTGGGGGGGATCCTCCTCCAGAGAGCTTCTAGCCAGTTGGATGCCTAAGTAGTCCGAAGCCGAGGAGCCAGGCAATCATGGGTGCCTGTAAAAGGGGGCCAGGTTCAAAAGGCCTCTAAAGGGTCTAGGAGACCCACAAGGGAGGCACCCCCAACCTCCAATTCCTTCGCCCCACCCCTATTACGTTGTCTGACACCAGCCCGTATATGCCTTCGCACCTTGGATACAATGCAGTGGAGTGGAATGGGGCCCTTCAGTGAGGCCATTATTTGGCCACTGAAGGGCTTCAATAGGCCCAAGGGTAGAGATGGTCCCTGTGCTCTCCCCCCCTCCACAAAATGTAATACCGGTCGTAGGCTCATGGATAGGCAGTAGGAAGGCCACCATAGGATGTTATGGGCCCCCCTGCCTTCAAACCTACCAGTGTGGGTGAGCGTAATAGCTGGACCCTAGTTGTAACTGCAGCATATTTGAAGAATGAAAGGCTCCAGATGTGATGTGGCATAGTTGCCCCTGTAATTTGCAGTTGTAAATAGAAGATGGAAATCTGTTTATGCCATTAACTTAAGCCCTTCAACATGAGTATCCTGTCATTCTGACCCTGCCACTGGAACTTTGGAGCTTCTGTCAAAGGAAAGAAAAGGAAGACAATCCTGCACTCTGATCCCACCATCTCGTGGGCAACTGCCCAAGGATCAGCTGGTCGAGAATCCACCATGACCGAAACTCTGAATGGATCCACCATGACCGAAACTCTGAATGGACTTCATCCTGGAATGGAGTAACAGGCGACAACGACATCGCATTTTCGGTACTAAATCTTTTACATCTAGTCGGTTTTATTTTCGGGTTTGGTTATATCAAAGGAGGTTTTTTTGCTAATTATCACAGTGCCTATGTGATTTCGCTGTCCATGGGTCTTTATCCTCAGCACCCACTGCCTGGTTGCTGCCTCCCGGCGGCTGGAGGACAGGCTTTCCCAGAATGTCCCGCGCCCCGCCGGAAGCCGCTCGGGAAGATGGCGGTTGACTGGGTTGGTTTCGGATATGCGGGGCTGGTGGCGTCAGGAGGCATACTCGGTTATGTCAAAGCTGGTGAGAAGTTTAGGTGTTCGCGAGCAAAGGTGCTCCTCTACGTTCCGTTTGTGCCTCGGTGAAGTCTCCCTGTGTGGATTATGTTGAGTCTCCTTTTAATGTCTTCGACTGAGAGGTTGAATGGACCCCTGAAACATTTAATAAACGCATAACGTGCAAAAAGCTAGCTAGGTAAAACGTTTTGCATGTTAAAGATCTAAAGGGAAATCCTCATGGTTAAAATCGAAATGAACGATTTTCGTGTGTTTTCAAAAGGAAGTGAATGTGATGATAGAAAGGGTAGAGGTAGAAATAGTAGGCAGCATCTTTCAACCTCAATATTGTTAAGAAACCATCGTTAAAGGGAAGAAGGATAGACCAGGAAACTACCGCAATCAGTCCTAAATATATTCGTGGTCGGAAAGTTATTAAAAACCGTCATGAGGACAAAACAGTTTATTAAATTATGTCTGACTAATGTCTTCAAAGTAAGAAGTGACCTCTATCAGTCCTCTTCTACGTTCAGTGCCACTTGGAGGAAACACAGAGGCTGGCCCATGCCAAGGTGCTTTCCAGTCATGGAATTTATTCGAAAGTATATTTGCTGAAATTTATATGAAAGTATATTTGCTATTGTATACAATTGTTTTCAGAGAATTGCAATGTTATCTTGATGGTTGCTTGGTGGTGATTAGTATAAGTTTGTTTTGCATTCAGGTAGTGTGCCTTCTCTGGTAGCTGGCCTGTTGTTTGGAACTGTGGCTGGGTTTGGTGCCTATCAGATCACTCGAGACCCCAAGAACGTATGGTTGTCTCTGAGTGAGTATTCTGACCATATTGCAATAAACATATTTGTGTATTGTATATTGAGCTTTCATTTAGTTGTAAGAAATGTAATTTATGTTGTTTTGTAGTAAATAAAATGATGGTGTGAACCAAGCGTGTACAACTTACAATCCTAGGGTCTTAAGGGCTATTTTTAAATTATATTCTTGTATCGCCTTTTCTCGGCTTGTTTGGTTTCAATTTGGCAAGCCTGGTGATATAGAAAAATAAGTTTTCTCATTTGTGGATGGGTCCTAAATCAGTATAGGGCATGTTCTTATCAGCAACTTAAAATATATATTAAAGAATGTGGCCTTCAGTAATCATGATATCAAATGGAATTTTCACTGTTAATTTGTCCTCTTAAATGCCACAATGTTTTTATTGCTCATAATGTAAAATTGATGGTTGTTGATACTTTGCTTTCTGTTTTTAATAGCTGCAGAATGAGCAAAAAAAAATTCCTAAACTGGTCACAAGTGAAAGTTAGGAAAACTTTAAATATCCCTGTGTGCTTATGCCTATATCCCAAGTGGTGAGCTACAGGACTAAAGAAGTTATTAGTGAATTACCTCCACAAGAATTCAGTTAATTTCTCATGCATTTGGGTTAATAAAGTGATATTTGCTCTGTTTTGATGTATCTATTACCACTATCCGGGATTAATTTAATGCAACATAATATAACAATGCAACACAACAGCAGAGGTTGAGACAAATCGGTCAATTTTACGCTGAATCATATTACTTGGCTCTCGAGAACAATCCAGTCAGTTCCATTCCCAAATTCCGGCCTCGTAGCTTTGTGAGTTATATTTTTCTCAAACGCCCATCCAATTTCCTTTTGAAATCATTCATCATCTCCATGTCCGTCACCCGTGTAGGCAGTGAGTTCCAGATCATTACCCTTGCTGCATTGAGAAGTTCTTCCTTGCATTACCTCTGCATATCTTTCCCAAAAAGATAAATCAGTGGCCTCTGGTTCTTGCTATTGGGAACTGCTTTTGTGTCTATCCATCGTCTTCGTCTTCTACAATCCTTCAAATGTCTCTAAATCTCCTTTGCTCCCAGGAGAACATACCCAGCTTCTCTGATCTAACCTTGTAGCTAAGATCCCTCATCCCTGAAAGTATTCAGGCAAATCTCCTCTGCACACTCTAGGATACTGCCATTATTTCTAATATGTGGTGACCAAAACTGGTTGCAATACTCTAGTTGTGGCTGAAGGTTCAGAAGAACTCTTGCTTTTATATTCAGTACATCTATTTACTAAGCCCAAGATCCCATATACTTTGCTAACTACTTTCTCAATATGAACTACCACCATCAAAGATCAACGCACATGCATCCCAAGTCCCTTTCTTACTATCACTCTTTAGAATTATACCATTTAAGTTTATATTATGCTTCTTTAACCTGCTGAATTGCATCATCTCACACTTGTTTGTAGTTCTATGATTCTTCTAAATTCCATCTGTCCTCTCTGCTAGACCAGCCCAGTTGCAGTCAATTGATATCGTTCTTTGTGTTTGCCACACCTCAATCACTCCCTGTTGATTGCTCTTCTCTCTGATTATGACTAAAACCTTATCCACCATTGATGTTAAACTTATTGCTGAGTAATCTTTTGTGTCTTTTTATATTTTAAAGTTGCTTCAGGAGCACTGACTGGAATAATGGGAATGAGATTTTACAATTCACGAAAGTTCATGCCGGCTGGTTTAGTTGCAGGAGCAAGGTAATAACGGGGAAGTTTTATTGCTGAGGAGTAAAAATAACCATATTTAAATATGGCTTGAAAAACCTTTTTGACTACAACTTTAATTTCAAAAGCCTGCCTCTTTTGATAGACTTGCAGCTACCTGTCGTGGTAATCCTGAATCGCTTCCATATCCAGTAACTCATGTTTTATCTTTTTAACGTTTGTCTGTTTCATTTGTGTCTCTCACATTATTTATTCAACAATACAATTGTACCATAGTTCAAAAAGTTTTTCTAAGAGAGTCAGTGGGGATTGCTGCGTCCCCCTTCACTGATTTTCTCTCAGCCTGCCTGGGGGAGGAGGGAAGTGAGGAGTGGGAAGAAGAGAGCCCCGGTTGTCTCCCAGCCTGCCTGGCGTAGGAAGAGAGGAGAGGAGTGAAAGGAAGAGGAAAAGGAAAGGAAGAGAGCCCTGCTCTCCAGGAGAGAGGAAGAGGGCTCGACGCCTGTTTTCATCGACTGGCATTTATTTTGAGGCCAGGGTGGGAGTGGGCCTGTGTGTGTGTTGCTGGGCCCCTCCTGGACCTCCCACCCAATACCCGGGTGGGAATGGGGCAGCTGTGGTTCTGCATGGCCCTCCCCAGATGGAAGACTTTTCCTTTTTCCACTGGTCTCTCATTCACCAGTTGCGGATCCTGCCCTGTTGTGCCCCCTCCTCTTTCTCGTTTACACCCCCTTCACCGCTCTTCCATTTACCTCTCGGGGGGGGGGGGGGGGGGGGTGACATTTGTCAACTCGCCCGTCCCAACCTTCATGACTGTTCCCACACTGCTGCCACAACAGAGGCTACACTAGGGTGAGCGAGCAACTGCCCGGATGGTGACACCACCTTCGCCAGTCGCGGGGCCCTCCAAGGCCACCTGTAGAGACATAGAAAAGAGAAGCGGGAGGTGGCCATTTGGCCCTTTGTGCCTGCTCTGCAATTCATTGTGATCATTGCTGGTCATCACATTCAGTACCCTCATCCCGCCTTCCCCACCCCTATATACCTTGATCCCTTTAGCCCCAAGAGCTATATCTAATTTCTTCTAAAATTACACAATGTATAATCCTCAACTCTTTTCTGTGGTAGCGTATTCCACAGATTCACCACTCTGTGGGTGAAGAAACTTGTCCTCGCCTCAGTCTTGAAAGGTTTACCCCTTATCGTCAAAACTATGACCCCTAGTTCTGTACTCACCCACCATCGGGAACATTCTTCCTGAATCTACCCTGTCTAATTCTGTTTGAATTTTGTAAGTTTCTATGAGATCTGCTCTCACTCTTCTAAACTGCAATGGATATAATCCTAACAGACGTAGTCTCTCCTCATATGCCAGTCCCACCATCCCAGGAATCAGCCTGGTGAACTTTCGCTGAGCAAGAACATCCTTCTTCAGATACGGACACCAAAACTGCATACACTACTCCAGTTGTGGCGTCACCAATGTCCTATACAATTGCAGTAAATTATCGCTATTCCTGTACTCAAATCCTCTCAGTATTAAGGCCAGCATGCCATTTGCCTTCTTTACTGCCTGCTGTACCTGCGCGCTTAATTTCAGTGATTGATGGACAAGGACACCAAGGTCTCGCTGAGTATCCATCTCACTCAATTTACACCCATTCAGTTAATAATCTGTCTTCCTATTTTTCCATCAAAGCATATAAAATCATATTTATCCACATTATACTGCATCTTCCATGCATGTGCCCACTCACTCAGCCTGTCCAAATCCCACTGAAGCATCTCTGTATCCTCCTCACAGCTCACCCTTCCCCCCTAACTCTGCATTATTTGCAAATTTGGAGATAATATATTTAGTTCCCTTGTCCAAATCATTAATATATAATGTGAACAGTTGGTGTCCTAGCACAGATTCCTGTGGTAACCCGCTAGTCACTGCCTGCCAATCAGAAAAAGACCCATTTATTCCAACTTTTTGCTTCCTGTCTGCTAACCAACTGTCTATCCATCTTAAGACACTGCCCATAATCCCATGCACTTTAACTTTACATATTAATCTGCTATGTGAGACCTTGTCAAATGCCTTATGAAAGTCTAAATACACCACATCCACCGGTTCTCCCTGATCAATTCTACTAGTTACATCTTCAAAGAATTCTAATAGATTTGTCAAGCATGATTTTCCTTTGTAAAGCCATGCTGACTTTGTCTGATTACACCATTGTTTTCCAAGTCCTGTGCTATGAAATCCTTGATAATTGACTCCAGCAAACGTCCCTACTAACGACATTAGGCTCACTGGTCTATAGATCTCTGTTTTCTCTCTACCTCCTTTTTTGAATAGCGGGGTTACATTTGCATCTCTCAAATCTGCAGGAACCATTCCAGAGTCCAAAGAGTTTTGGAAATCACCATCAATGGATCTGCTATTTCTAGGGCCACTTCCTTAAGTACTCTGGGATGATGATTATCAGGCCCTGGAGATTTGTCCGCCTTCAATCCCATCAATTTTCCCAAAACCATTTGTTTACTAATACTAATGTGTTTCTCAAAACTTCTGGTAAATTATTCATGTCTTCCTTTTTGTACAGTAAAAAGTCTTACAACACCAGGTTAAAGTCCAACAGGTTTTGTAGACAGAAGCAAAGTACAAATTTAGTTCCTCAACCATTTTTTTTGTTCCCTTTTATGAATTCCCCCATTTCTGAGTTTTTGTTTTTAGTTTTTGTTTGTTTTTTTTTCGCTTTACATACCTATAGAAACCTTTCCAGTCCAGTCAGTTTTTATGTTCCCTGCTAGTTTACTTTAAAATTGACTAATCCCTTATTCTGCCTTTGCTGAATTTTAACCTGTTCCCAATCCTTGTATCTATTGCTTTTTCCTGCTAATTTGTATGCCTCTTCTTTGAATCTAACACTATCTCTATTTTCCATGGTTTGGCCACACTTCCCTTTCTACTCTTGTGCCAAATAGGAATAAAGAACTTTTGGAGTTCACCTATTCATTCCTTGAATGCCTACCATTGCCTGTCCGCTGTCCTTCCTTTCAGTAATGTTTCCCAGTCTGTCATAGCCAGCTCATGTTTCAGATCATCATAGTTACCTTTATTGAGGTTCAGGACCCTGGTCTCAGTTAGCTACCTCACTACTCACCTTGATAAAAAATTCTGCCATATAATGGTCACTCACCGCAAGGGTTCTCTCACAACTAGATTGCCAACTAATCCTTTCTCATTGCACAACACCCAATAAAATGTGGCCTGTTCCCTTCTGGACATACTGGTACAGAAAACCATCCCGTATACATTCCAGAAATTCCTTCTCTCTTGTACTGTGATGAAGTCACCCATTTATATGCAAATTAAAGTCCCATAATCACAGATGTTCCTTTATCACATGCATCTCTGATTTCCTGCCTAATGCTATTCCCAACATTACCACTGCAGTTTGGTGGTCTGTATACTACTCCTGCAAATGTTTTTGCCCCTTGGTGTTTCTTATCTCTACCTAGACAGATTCCACATCATCTGTACTAATATCTTTCATCAATATTGTATTAATATCTTCTCTAATCAACAATGCAACTCCACCACCTTTTCCTTTCTGTCTGCCCTTTCTAAAAGCTGAGTAGCCCTGAATGTTTAGTTCCCATCCTTGGTCGCCTTGGAGCCATGTCTCTGTAATCTCAACTATATCATATCCCTTTACATCTATCTGCACAACTGATTCATCCCAATTTTATTTTGGATGCTCCACGCGTTCAGCTACAAAACCTTAAGGCTAGTCATTTTAACGTTCCTTGTCCCATCCCTACTATTTTTTATAGTGCCTTTATCTGATATGGGCCCTTGATTTCCCTGCCTATCACTTTTCTTATTCTCCTTTTTTGTCTTTTTATCACCTTGATTCCCCCTGCTCTGTATCTTTACATTGTTCCCATCCCCCTGCCATATTAGTTTAAACCCTCCCCAACCACTCTAGCAAGTACCTCCCCAAGGATGTCAGTCCTGGTCCTGCCCAGGTGTAACGCATCCAGTTTTTACAGGTTTCTCCCCACCCCGAACTGGTTCCAATGCCACAGGAATCTCAAATCATCCCCCTTGTACCATCTATTCAGCTGAAGACTATCATCTGTGATTCTGTGGACCTCCAGAGGAGACAGATGGATCATTCATTCAGCACTTCTGGCTAAAGTTTGTTGTAAATGCTTCAGCCTTGTCTTTTGCACAGATGTGCTGGGCCTCTCCATCATTGAGGATGGGAATATTTGTTGAGAAGCCTCCTCCAATTAGTTGTTTAATTGTTCACCACTATTCACGGCTGGATTTGCCAGGACTGCAGAGCTTCGATCTGATGCGTTTGTTGTGGAATCATTTAACTCGGTCTATTATTTGCTGCTTATGCTGTTTGGACAACAAGGTTGACACCCCATTTTTAGGTATTGGTGTTGCTCCTGGCATGCTCTCCTGCACTCTTCATTGAATCCGGGTTCATCCCCTGGCTTGGTGGTAATGGTAGAGTGAGGGGTTTGCCGGGCCATGAAGTTGCAGATTGTGGTCGAGTGCAATTCTGCTGCTGCCGATGGCCCACAACGCCTCATGAGTGCCCCACAATGCCTCATGGGTGCCCAGTCTTAAGTTGCTAGATCTTTTCAAAGTCTATCCCACTTAGCACAACATGATGGAGGGTATCTTAATGTGAAGACGGGACTTTGTCTCCACAAGGACTATGCAGTGGTCACTTCTACTGATACTGTCATGGACAGATGTATCTGCAGCAGGCCGATTGGTGAGGATGAGGTCAAGTATGATTTGCTTGTTGGTTCCCTCACCATCTGCTGCAGTCCCAGTCCTGACCAGCTCAGTCTGTGGTGGTACTACCGAGCCACCCTTGGTGATGGACATTGAAGTACTCCCCCCAGAGTTTATTCCGTGCCCTTGTCACCCGCGGTGCTTCCTCCAAGTGGTTTTCAACATGGAGGAGTACTGATTCACCAGCTGATGGTGGACAGTACATGGTACGTGATAGAACACTGTTCCTGGCCAAAGCATTGGCCGCTAGCAACCAATTGAACCAAATCCCTACAATCTGCTGGGTGCAAGAAACACTTGCATTTCCTTTCTCAAATACAAAACTTGAGGAAATAGTGATCCAGTTGTAACTTTGAATTACATAGAAAATAGGAGCAGAGGTAGGCCCTTCATATCTGCTCTGCCACTCATTATAATCATGACTGATCATCCAACTCGGTAGCCTAATCCCGCTTCTCTTTCCCCCCCCCCCCCAAATATCCTTTGATCCTTTCACCCCAAGTGATATATCTAACCGCTTCTTGAAAGCATACAATGTTTTGGCCTCAACTACTTCATGTGGGAACAGATTCCACAGGCCTGGGTCACTCTGGGTGAAGAAATTTCTTCTCATTTCTGTCCTAAATGGTCTACTGTGTATCCTCAGACTGTGACCCCTGTTTCTGGACACACCCACCATCGGAAACATCCTTCCTGCATCTACCCTGCCTAGTCCTGTTGGAATTTTATAGGTTTCTATGAAATTCCCTCCCATTCTTCTGAATTCGAGCAAATACAATCCAAACCAATTCAATTTCTCTTCGTATGTCAGTCCTGTCATACCAGGATTCAGTCTGGCAAACCTTTGCTGCACTCCCTCTATAGCAAGTACATTTTTCCTCCGATAAGGAGACCAAAACTGCACACACTATTCCAGGTGTGGCCTCACCAAGGCCCTGTATAATTGCAGCAAGACATCCCTGCTCCTATACTCTAACCCTCTCGCTATGAAGGCCAATATACCATTTCTCTTCTTTACCACCTGCTGTACCTGCATGCTTAACTTCAGTGACTGGTGTATGAGGAAGCCCAGTGCTTGTTGCATATTCCTCTCTCCTAATTTATGGCCATTCAGATAAGATTGCCTTCTCGGTTTTTGCTACCAAGTGGATAACCTTGCATTTCTCCAATTATGCTGCATCCGCCATTCATTTCCCACTCATTCAACTGTCCAAATCACACTAAAGGATCTCTGCATTCTCCTCACAGCTCACCTCCCACCCAACTTGGTGTCATCTGCAAATTTGGAGGCATGACATATTGGATTGGATTTGTTTATTGTCGCGTGTACCGAGGTACAGTGAAAAGTATTTTTCTGCGAGCAGCTCAACAGATCATTAAGGACATGGGAAGAAAAGGGAATAAAAGAAAATACATAATAGGGCAACACAAGATATACAATGTAAAAGAGAGAGGTTAGTAATAATGTTAGTTTTAGAATTAATTTTTAAAAGATTAGAACGAGTATAAGTTAAGTAAAAAGTGGATCTGTTGGGGAGAGCTCGCAGAGAGTCGCCTCGCTCCGGCACCATCTTGGAACTTGTTCCCTCATCTAAATCATTAATATATATTGTGAATAGGTGGGGTCCTAAAACTAATCCATGTGGTCCCCACTAGTCACTGCCTGCCAATTTGAAAAAGGCCACATTAAGTCCTGCTCTTTGTTTCCTGTCTGCCAACCAGTTTTCTATCCAATTCTGTATTTCCTCCGCTTGACTTAAAGGTATATCTTAATTAACGGTCCCCGGACCAAAAAAAAATAGAATATACGGTGCAGAAGGAGGCCATTCGACCCATCGAGTCTGTACTGACCAACTTAAGCCCTCACTTCCACCCTATCCCCGTAAACCAATAACCCCTCCTAACCTTTTTGGACACTAAGGCCAATTTAGCATGGCCAATCCACCTAAACTGCATGTCTTTGGACTGTGGGAGGAAACCAGAGCACCCGGAGGAAACCCACGCAGCCATAGAACAGTACAGGCCCTTCAGCCCACGATGTTGTTCCAACCATACGCCTTCTTAACAACCCTATCAACCTGGGTGGCAATTTTGAGGGATCTATGTACGTGGACCCCAGGATCCCTCTGTTCCTCCACACTTCCAAGAATCCTGCCTTTAACCTGTATTGAGCATTCAAATTCGACCTTCCAAAATGAAATGCTTCACATTTATCAAGGTTGAACTCCATCTGCCACTTCTCAGCCCAGCTCTGCATCCTGTCAATGTCCTGCTGTAACCTGCAACAACCCTCAACACTACATCTACAACTCCCCCAACCTTCGTGTCATCGGCAAACTTATTAACCCACCCTTCCACTTCCTCATCGAAGTCATTTATAAAAATCACAGCAGAGGTCCCAGAACAGATCCTTGCGGGACACCACTGGTCACCGACCTCCAGGTGGAATACTTTCCATCCACTACCACTCGCTGTCTTATTTTGGCCGGCCAATTCTGTATCCAGACAGCAAAAGATCCTTGTGTCCCATGCACCCAACTTTCTGAATGAGCTTACCATGGGGAACCTTATCAAATGCCTTACTGAAATCCATATACACCACATCCACTGCCCGACCTTCATCAATGTGTCTCGTCACATCCTCAAAGAATTCAATGAGGCTTGTGAGGCATGACCTGCCCCTCAGAAAGCCATGCTGACTATCTTTAATCAAACTATGTTTTTCTAAATAATCATAAATCCTATCTCTCAGAACCCTTTCCAATATTTTGCTCACCACAGACTTTAGACTGATGGGTCTGTAATTCCCAGGGATTTCCCTATTCCCTTTCTTGAACAGGGGAACAACATTCACCTCCCTCCTATCATCCGATACTATTCTAGTGGAGAGTGAGAACACAAAGATCATCGCCAACGGTGCAGCAATCTCCTCCCTCGCTTTCCGTAGTAACCGTGGGTATATCCCGTCAAGCCCAGGGGACTTATCTATCCTGATGCTTTTCAAAATTTCCAGCACGTCCTCCTTCGTAATATTAACCTGTGAGTCTATTAACCTGGTTCACACTGGTTTTCGTGAGCAACAAGGTCTCTCTCTCTAGTGAATACTGAAGCAAAGTATTCATTTAGGGCCTCCCCATCTACATAGGCATAGGATTTACAGTGCAGAAGGAGGCCATTCGGCCCATCGAGTCTGCACCGGCTCCTGGAAAGAGCACCCTACCCAAGGTTAACACCTCCACCCTATCCCCATAACCCAGTAACCCCACCCAACACTAAGGGCAATTTTGGACACTTAAGGGCAATTTATCATGGCCAATCCACCTAACCTGCACATCTTTGGACTGTGGGAGGAAACCGGAGCACCCGGAGGAAACCCACGCACACACGGGGAGGATGTGCAGACTCCGCACAGACAGTGACCCAAGCCGGAATCGAACCTGGGACCCTGGAGCTGTGAAGCGATTGTGCTATCCACAATGCTACCGTGCTGCCCTCTCTTCAGACTCTAGGCACAAGTTCCCTCCCAAGAACAATTGTTCCCACTCTATGCTTCTCAGCTCTTGTCTAATAGCAGTATAATTTCCCCGCCCCCAATTAAATACCTTCCCATACTGTCTGTTCCTATCCCTCTCCATGACTATGGTAAAGGTCAAGGAGTTGTGGTCACTGTCACCAAAATGCCCTCCCACAGAGACATCTGACACCTGGCCTGGTTTGTTGCTGAACACCAAGTCCAATATGGCCTTCCCCTAGTCGGCCTATCAACATATTGAGTCAGGAATCCTTCCTGTGCACACCTGACAAAATCTGCTCCATCCAAAGCATTTGCGCTAAGGAGGCTCCAGTCAATATTAGGGAAGTTGAAGTCACCCATGACAACAACTCTGTTACTTCTGCACTTTTCCAAGATCTGCCGCCCACTCTGTTCTCTATCACTCTGCTGCTATTGGGAGGGTCTATAGGAAACTCCCAATAAAGTGACTGCTCCTTTCTTGTTTCTGACTTCCACCCATACTGACTCAGTAGACAAACCCTCCTCAACTACTTTCTTTTCTGCAGCTGTGGTGCACTCGCTAATTAACAGCGTTACTCCCCCTCCTGTTTTACCTCTTCCTATTCTTCTGAAAACATCTAAACCCCAGATCATCTACCAACCATTCCTGCCCTTGTGAGATCCATATCTCCGTAATGGCCACAACATCGTAGTTCCAAGTACTGATTAATGCTCTAAGTTCATCTCCCTTATTCCTGACACTCCTTGCATTGAAACAGACACACTTTAACCCATTCCACTGAGTGCAACTTTGCCCTATCAACTGTCTATCCTTCCTCACAGACTTGCTGCATACTATTTATGTCTGTTCAACAGCTACCCTATCCTCTGATCCATAGCTCTGGTTCCCATCCCCCTGCCAAATTAGTTCAAACCCTCCCGAAGAGCCCTCGCAAACCCCCCACCCAGGATATTGGTGCCCCTCCAGTTTAGGTGCAATCCGTCCTTCATGTGCAGGTCCCACCAACCCAGAAGATATCCCAATGATCCACATATCTGAAGCCTTCCCTCCTGCACCAGCCCTGTAGCCAGGTGTTCAGCTGCACTCGCTCTGTTCCTTGCCTCACTTGCACGCGGCACCGGTGGCAATCCTGAGATTGCTACTCTGCTTGTCCTGCTCTTTAGCTCCAACCTAACTCCCTAAAATCACTTTTTAGATCCTTATCCCTTTTCTTAGATATGTCGTTGGTGCCTATGTGCACCACAACTTCTGGTTGCTCCCCCTCCCCCTTAAGAATCCTGTAGACTCGATCCGACACATCCCTGGTCCTGGTACCCAGGAGGCAACATACCTTCTGGGAGTCTTGCTCGCGACCGCAAAATCTCCTATCCATTCCCTAACCATGGAGCCTTCTATAACTATTGCTTTTCTATTCTCTCCCCTTCCCTTCAGAGCCACAGAGCCAGACTCAGTACCAGAGACCTGGCCGCTAGGGCCGTCCCCCGGTAGGTCATTCTCCTCCCCCCCCCCCCCCCCCCCCCCCCCCCCAAACAGCATCCAAACGGTATACTTGTTTTGAAGGGGAACGGCCATGAGGGATCCCTGCACTGTCTGTCCGTTCGTTTTCCTTCCCCTGACTGTAACCCAGTTTCCCCGACTGTAACCCAGCTACTATTGTCCTGTACCTTGGGTGTGGCTACCTCCCTGTAACTCTTCTCTATCACCCCCTCTGCCTCCCCGATGATCTGAAGTTCCTCCAGCTCCAGACACAGAGAACGTGCAGACTCTACGCAGACAGTGACCCAGCAGGGAATCAAATCTGGGACCTTGGTGCTGTGAAGCTACTGTGCTTCATTTAAAGATAAATGAAATGGGAAGAAAGGGAAATCAAGAGGGAGGAGTATAGCAAAAATCAGAAAATAGGAGCAAGAGTAGGCCATTCGGCCCTTTGAGCTTGTTCTGCCATTCATTATGATAATGGCAGATCATACAACCCAGCAACCTGTTCCTGCTATCCCCCCATATCCTTTGACCCCTTTCGCCCCAAGACCTATATCTAACATACGTTTTGGCCAGAACTGCTTTCTGTGGTAGAGAATTCTACAGATTCACCATTTTCTGCGTGAAGAAATTTATCCTCGTCTCAGTCCTAAATGGTTTGCCCCATATCCTTTGGCTGTGACCCCTGGTTCTGGACTTCCCCGCCATCGAGAACATCCATCATGTTTCTACCCTGTCTAGTCCTGTTAGAATTTTATAGGTTTCTGTGAGATTGCCCCATCAATTATCTAAACTCCTGTGAAGATAATCCTGACCAACTCAATCTCCTCCTATATCAGTCCTGCCATCGCTGGAATCAGCCTGCTAAACCTTTGCTGCATTCTTCATAACAAGAACATCTTTCCTCAGATAGGGAAACCAAAATATCTCACACTATTCCAGATATGGTCTCACCAAGGCTCTGTATAACTCCAGCAAGACATCCCTGTCCCTGTATCTCTCGCCATGAAGGCCAACATACGATTTGCCTTGATCACCTCCTGCTGCACCTGCATGCTTATGCACCTTATTCCTTTAATGTACTTCTGCATATTGATGCTCATCTCTAGGCAGATGTTGTTGCAATAATTTTAAAGAACCTGTCCTCTTTCAATAAATTTTGTCTGGTTTATACTCTGGGTTTATACGGAGTTGCATCTTTGAATAAGTTGTGTATATTCTCCTTTGTGTAGTAATGCTTGTTTTTTTTCTTCCTGCAGCATTCTAATGCTTGGAAGACTTGGGATGAAAATGTTTGAAAAACCCCACAAATCATGAACCAATATCTTTTCATCAAGAGAGTTTTGTATCCATGTGTTTTGAACCACTGATTATATTTCCCCTGTTTATCATGTCGACTTACAAAGTGAAACTTTATTGACCTGAATCTGAGCAGAATTTATTCCAATAAACCACCTGAATCAAAGTGCTTTTGCAGTTTAGCTTTGTTGCACAGAAATGCCCTACTAATCTGATAAGCAGCTGCACCGTCAACTCATAAACACCTTCTTTCCCTTCTTCCTTGTCTGAGGAGACACTTGCCTCCTCCATCTCCCTGTCTGCACATTCCTTATCCCATTTCTACATGAGGTTGTGTAGCGCACAAGCAGGCGACTGTGATTCTGGAGACTGGCACATACTGCAGTGCTCCTCCCATACTTCCTCCCATGTCATCAAAGTTGAATTCTTGGTGACGAGGGCTAACCATGAAAATGACAGCAGCTGACTCCAGTGATGGACCATTGGATGGAAGTTGCCATGTGGTGACCAAAGCCATTTTTGAACAGATTTTTGATCTGCTGCAACCTGGCACGGCAGCAGGGGACAAGGCCCTGGTCAGTGTGAATTTGTGGAGTGCAAGACATCCTCAGGCAAACTGACCACCTGCAGCATCCTGAAAGGCATGAGGGGCTGTATGGAGAGCACAGTAACACTGGCTTAAGGGTGGCTTGGATGCCATGTTTCAAATGACCATTCCCACCAAAGGTTTGCTTACCTCCATTGTAAGTCCAGGCTATGGACCCAGTGTCACCTAGCATCTTTTTTTATAAATATTTTAATTCAAATTTTTAGTTTACAATCATCTGAAATATTTAACCAGATACTGTTAGGATATTCTTGTAAAACCTTTTCTTTGTCCTTTGTCCCCTTTTCATCACCGTTCAGCTGCCTGCTTTGATATACAGCCTTCTGGTTAGCTGCTACATTACTGCAGCCTTTGGGATTTATGTTTGGGCAGAGCTGGACCAGGTGTGGCAGAACCTATGATGTCCATCTGATCGACTTGGCAAGCAGCCAATCGTTGGTGTAGAATTTTCAGTCATCTATTGTTGCCTGTGATTGGTGGAGCTATTTAGAATCTTCCGGGGAGGAAGGCAGATTTTCTGCAGAGATCTATCTTTTCAGTTCTGAGGAGGTTTTAGCCAGGTCGCTACTGGAAGGCACACTCTGCTGCTCTTTCTCTCTTTTGGCCTTGCGATGTTTAAAACCTCCAAGCCAGTTCTGTGAAGGCTCTCTATTGAGAAGGCAGAAAGCACTCAAGCTGGTGAAAGGCTTCGAGTAAGAAAACAAGCGGTCACTCACCAGGTCTAATCTTTTATAATAATCTTTGTTAGTGTCACAAGTTGGCTTACATTAGCAATGAAAAGTCTTACAACACCAAGTTAAAGTCCAACAGGTTTGTTTCAAATCACTAGCTTTCGGGACCACTGCTCACCTGAGGAAGGAGCAGTGCTCCGAAAGCTTGTGATTTGAAACAAACCTGTTGTACTTTAACCTGGTGTTGTAAGACTTCTTACTGTGCTCACCCAGTCCAATGCCGGCATCTGCACATCATTAGCAATGAAGTTACTGTGAAAATCGCCCAGTCGCCACACTCCGTTTGGGTATACAGAGGGAGAATTCAGAATGTCCAATTCACCTAACAAGCCCGTCTTTCAGGACTTGTGGGGGGAAACCGGAGCACCCGGAGGAAACTCACTCCGATACGGGGGAGAACGTGCAAACTCCGCACAGTTAGTTACCCAGGCCTAAAATCGAACCCGGGACCCTGGTGCTGTGAAGCAACAGTGCTAACCACTGTTACCCTGCCGCTTTTAATCCTCTGGAAGCTTGTACGGAGAGCATTCTTTAAAATGCTGCTGGCATCATGTGACAGAAATCAGGCACACAAAGGCCTCCAAGCTCTCAAATTTAAAGCCCAGTAGGGCAGCCCGGTGGCACAGTGGTTAGCACTGCTAACTCAGGTTGCCAAGATCCCAGGTTTGATCCTGGTCCTGCGTCACTCTGGAGTTTGCTTGGGCCCCACCCCCACAACCCAAAGTGTGCAGGATAGGTGAAATTGCCCATGCTAAATTATCCCTGGGGTGGGGGGGGGGAATAATTGGATAGTCTAAATTTATTTAAAATAATTTAAAGCCCAGTAATATCTCAAGAGGCAGAAGCTCCATCTGGTGGTAGAAGGGCGGACGTGCATTGACCTGAATTGTGTAAAGCTCCACCTAGTGGTGGAAGTGCAGAATTGCACTGACTGGAACTCTTGGGCAAAGCGCCACTCTGTGGTCAAATGACCGAATTGCGCCAACCTGAACATCAGTAAATACATTTTTTTTTTAAAATAATTTTTATTCAAGTTTTTCAATAACAAATTTTCTTCCCACAATTTAAAACAAACAAGGCGTGTTTCCACACCAACACAAGAAAAGAACCCACCCCCCCAAATAAATAATAACAAAAAACCAACAGCAATACAAGAAAGAAGAAAATAACAACATAGCAAACCCACCGCCGCAAAAACAAACCCCCAAACCCCCCCGCCCCCCCCCCCCCAAGTTGCTGCTGAGACCGAGCACTCTCTACCCCTTCGCCAGGAAGTCGAGAAAGGGCTGCCACCACCAAAAGAACCCCTGTACCGACCCCCTCAGGGCAAATTTCATCCTCTCCAACTTGATGAACCCAGCCATGTCATTGACCCAGGCCTCCGAACTCGGGGGCCGTGTATCCCTCCACTGTAACAGAATCCTGCGCCGGGCTACTAGAGACGTAAAGGCCAGAATGCCGGCCTCTCTCGCCTCCTGCACTCCCGGCTCTGAAGCTACCCCAAAGATCGCAAGCCCCCAGCCCGGCCTGACCCTAGACCCGACCACTTCCGACAAAGTCCCCGCCACCCCCTTCCAAAACCCCTCCAAGGCCGGACAAGCCCAGAACATATGGGTGCGGTTTGCCGGGCCACCCGAACACCTCCCACACCTGTCTTCCCCTCCGAAGAACCGGCTCATCCTTGCCCCTGTCATGTGAGCCCTGTGCAGCACCTTCAGCTGAATTAGGCTGAGCCGTGCGGAAGAGGAGGAGGAATTCACCCTTTCCAGGGCGTCCGACCACGTTCCATCCTCAATCTCTTCTCCTAGCTCTTCCTCCCACTTCGCTTTGAGCTCTTCTACTGAGGCCTCCTCCTCCTCCTGCATCAGCTGGTAAATAGCCGAGATCTTCCCTTCACCGACCCAGGTCCCCGAAAGCACCCTGTCCTGCACCCCCCTTGGCGGCAGCCACGGAAACCCAGTCACCTGCCTCTTAACAAATGCCCAGACCTGCAGATACCTAAAAGCGTTCCCGGGGGGAGGTTCCACTTCCCCACCAGCTCCTCCAGAGTCGCGAACTTCCCATCCAAGAACAGGTCCCCAAACTGTCTGATGCGTGCCCTATGCCAACTCCCAAATCCCCCACCCGTTCTCCCTGGCGCAAAACGGTGATTGCCCCGTATCGGGGCCCAAACTGAGGCCTTCACTTCCCCCCCCTATACCGCCTCCACTGTCCCCAGATTTTAAGGGACGCAACCACCACTGGACTCGTAGAGTACTTTGCTGGGGGGAGTGGAAGTGCGACCATCACCAAGGCCTCCAGACTCGTACCCGCACAGGACGCCACCTCCTCTCTTCCATGCGTCACCCTCCCCTTCCGTCACCCACCTGCTAATCATCGCCACATTTGCCGCCCAATAATATCCACACAGGTTGGGCAGCGCCAGGCCCCCTACCTCCCTCGCTCCAAAAATACCCTCCTTACACTCGGAGCCTTCCGCACCCACACGAACCCCAGAATCGACTTATTCACCCTTCTGAAAAAAGCCTTCGGGATCAACATGGGGAGGCACTGGAAAAGAAACAAAAACCTCGGGAGCACCGTCATTTTAACCGACTGGACCCCACCCGCCAACGAAAGCGGTAGCGCGTCCCACCTCCTAAACTCCTCCATCTGCCCCACCAGCCTCGAAAAGTTAAGCCTATGCATGGCCCCCCAGGTCCTGGCCACCTGGACCCCAAGATACCTAAAGCTCCTCTCAGCCCTCCTCAACGGGAGTTCCCCTATCTCCCTCTCCTGATCCCCCGGGTGCAGGACAAACAGCTCACTTTTCCCCACATTGAGCTTATAGCCCGAAAAGTCCCCAAACTCCAAGTATCTTCAGCACCTCTGGCATCCCCTCAGCCGGATCCGCGACATACAACAGCAGATCATCTGCATACAGCGACAACTGGTGCTCCTCTTTCCCCCCCCCCCCCCCCCCCCCCAAAACCCCGGCACAATCCCCCTCCAACTCTTCGAGTCCCTTAGCGCCATGGCCTGGGGTTCAATCGCTAACACGAAGAGCAGGAAAGCTGAAGGTCCTCTGACCTCCTCCCATTCATCACCACACTCGCCACTGAGGAGCTGTACAGCAACCTCACCCAGCTAATGAACCCCTCACCAAACCCAAATCCTCCCACAGGTAACTCCGCTCCACCCTATCAAAAGCTTTCTCCGCATCCATGGACGCTACTATTTCTGACTCCCCAGCCGCCGGCGCCATCATCATGACATTAAGGAGCCTCCGCACGTTGGCATTCAGTTGTCTCCCCTTTACAAACCCTGTTTGATCATCATGAATCACCGTCGGGACCACATCCTCCATCCTCCTGGACAGCACCTTTGCCAACAACTTGACATCTACATTAAGGAGCGAGATCGGTCTGTAAGACCCACACTGAAGGGGGTCCTTGTCCTGCTTCAGGAGCAAAGAGATAATTGCCCTGGACATCGTTGGGGGAAGAGCCCCCCCCCCCCCCCCCTGGCCTCATTCAGGGTCCTCACAAGCAGAGGGCACAGCAAATCTGAAAATTTCTTGTAAAATTCCACCGGGAACCCGTCAGGCCCCGGCGCTTTCCCTGTCTGCATGCTTCCCAATGCCTCCACCAATCCTCCAACTCAATTGGGGCCCCCAAACCCTCCACCCGCTCATCCCCTACTCTTGGGGACTCCAGCCTATCCAAAAAGCGGTCCATCCCGCCTGCTTCCCTGGGGGGCTGGGGGGTACCGCCCGGTACAGCCCCTCGTAAAAGGACCTGAACATCCCCATTGATGTCCTTTCCACCCCGCACCAAGTTCCCTCCTGCATCCGTGTCTCCCCCAATTTCTCTAGCTGCCTCCCGCTTCCGGACCTGGTGAGCCAACATCCGACTTGCCTTCTCCCCGTACTCGTATACCGCCTCCGGGGTGTCTGCATACCTCCTATCCACCCTTACCATTTCCTCCACCAGCCTCTCCCTCTCGGCCCTCTCCCCGTGCGCCCGAATAGATATCATCTCCCCTCTGACTACTGCCTTTAGCGCTTCCCAAAGCACCCCAACTTGCACCTCCCCATTATCATTGGTTTCTAGATACCCCTCTATGCCCCTACGGATCCACCCGCACACTTCCTCCTCTGCCAAAAGCCCCACTTCCAGCCTCCACAGCGCGGGGTTGATCCTTCCCCTCCCCCAGCACCAGATCCACTAAATGTGGGGCATGATCAGAAATGTCTATCGCCGAATACTCCGCCCCCACTACCCTCGGGATTAGCGCCCTGTTTAGCACAAAAAAATCAATCTGGGAGTACGCCTTATGAACATGGGAGAAAAAGGAGAACTCCCTACCCCCCGGCTCCAAAAATCTCCAAGGGTCCACCCCCCCATCTGATCCATGAACCCCCTCCGCACCAAGGCCGCTGCCGGCCTCCTGCCCGTCCTAGACTTCGAGCGATCCAGTTAAAGTCCTCACCCAGGATCAATCCCCCTGTCTCCAGGTCCGGGATCAGGCCCAGCATACGCCGCATGAAGCCCGCATCGTCCCAGTTGGGAGCATAAACATTAACCAAGACCACCCACTCCCCCTGAAGTCTCCCACTCACCATCACATATCGACCTGCACTATCCGCCACCACTTTGGACGCGATGAACGACAGGCTCTTACCCACCAAAATTGCCACCTCACGGTTCTTCGCATCAAGCCCCGAGTGAAACACCTGTCCCACCCAACTCTTTCTTAGCCTCACCTGATCCGTAACCTTGAGGTGCGTCTCCTGGAGCATAGCCACATCCGCTCCCAGCCCCCTCAAGTGAGCCAAGACCCGGGATCTCTTCACCGGACCATTCAGCCCCCTCACGTTCCATGTGACCAGCCGAACCCGAGGGGCCTTCCCCCTCCCCCTACGCCAATCAGCCATAGCTCTTCCTCAACCCGCCACGCGTCCAGGGAACCCCCCAAGCCCGCTCCCCATGGCGGCAGACCCCCCTCCCAACCCCCCACTTCACCATCCATTCCCTCACAGTCCCTGCAGCAACAACCCGGTACCCCCCCCCCCCTCCCTTCTTCCTCCCTCTTCTCCCCCCCCCCCCCACCAAGCTAGGGTCCCCCCTAGCTGCGTTACCCCTAACATTGTGCTTCTGTGAGTCAGCTGACTTCTGCTGACCCCGGCTACTCCCGCCATAACCACGACCCCCCACCCCCGGACGCAACACAGCCACCAATCCCTCCCTACCAGCGTCGGCCCCGCTCCCAATTCCTCCGCCGCGGGAAGAAAGCCCGCGCTTCCAACCCGAGCTCCGCCCCTCAACCTAACACGCGGGAAAAAGACGGACACATGACCCATCGGGACCCCAAACTACTCCCCAACCCACCAGTGGACAAAACAAAACACCACAGTAAATAAACAACAGCCCAGAAAACAACCCCGCAAAAACCAAAATAACAAAAACGAACAGGCAACATCAATCAGCAAATAGAGCATAGAACAGTACAGCACAGAACAGGCCCTTCGGCCCTCGATGTTGTGTCGAGCCATGATCACCCTACTCAAACCCACGTATCCACCCTATACCCCCAGCAACCCCCCCCTTAACCTTACTTTTTAGGACACTACGGGCAATTTAGCATGGCCAATCCACCTAACCCGCACATCTTTGGACTGTGGGAGGAAACCGGAGCACCCGGAGGAAACCCACGCACACACGGGGAGGACGTGCAGACTCCGCACAGACAGCGACCCAGCCGGGAATCGAACCTGGGACCCTGGAGCTGTGAAGCATTTATGCGAACCACCATGCTACCGTGCTGCCCTATATACAGCCAATATAAACGGCAGGATACCCAGGAGGGCCAAGCCTCCAAACAAAGTACATATTTCCGCAGCCCCCCAGTCCTCAGTTCGAGTCCAAGTTCTCTGCCTGGACAAAAGCCCAGGCCTCCTCCGGAGAGTCAAAATAGAGTTGGCAGTCCTTGTAAGTGACCCAGAGGTGAGCCGGCTGTAGAAGGCTAAACTTCACCCCCTTCCTATGAAGCACTCCCTTCGCTCGATTGAAGCCAGCTCTTCTCTTCGCCACCTCTGCGCTCCAGCCCTGATAAATCCTAACATCCGTGTTCTCCCACCTGCTGCTCCTCTCCATCTTCGCCCATCTCAACACGCACTACCGGTCGACCAAGCGGTGAAAACGGACCAGTACCGCCCTGGGCGGCTCGTTCGGCCTCGGCTTCCGCTGCAGCACTCGATGGTGCCCTCCAGCTCCAGGGGACCACGAAACGAACCCGCACTCATCAGCGAGTTCAACATTAGGACCACATAGGCCCCCAAATCTGAGCCTTCAAGCCCCTCCGAGAGGCCCAAAATCCGCAGATTCTTCCGGCGGGAGCGGTTCTCCATCTCCTCCATCCTCGCCAGCCACTTCTTGTGCAGCACCTCGTGCGAGTCCACTTTCACTGCCAGGCCCAAAAGCTCATCCTCGTTGTCCGAAGCCTTTTGCTGCAGCTCCCGAATCTCCACAGCCTGGGCCGTCTGAGTCGCCACCAGCTTGTCCAGCAAGGCCTTAAACGGCTCCAGGATCTCAGCTTTAAGTTCCTTGAAGGAGCACTGAAGCAGCTCCTGCTGCTCCCGCACCCACTGCTGCCATGCTGCTGCTGCTTCCCCGCCCGCCGCCATCTTGCCTTTTCTGCATCTCGCCTTCCTCTGCTGTAGAGCCGACCTTTGGACAGCTGCACTGCGAGTCCAGTCTATCCACCAGTCGCTGGGTACACTGGCTGTGTTTCCCCCCGGGGAAAAGGTAAAAAAGCGCCATTGCGGACTCTTGAAAGACCCCGAAAGTCCAAACAAAGCGGGAATTGACCGTGCATTCGCCCAGCGTGTCATAACAATATCCCCGCCTCAATCCGTCCCTCCAATTAAAAAAATATATTTCCAGAATAACACCAATACAACCATTTATGTACTCTAGTTCACAGTACTCCAATCTTTTCATCCACCACCCTGCAAACCCAAAAGAAACAACCAACCCCAAATGCCCTCTCTCTTTCCCCTCCCACCCGCCTAACATCTGATGGTGATCCACTCTCTGAAAAAATAAATAAATGGCTGTTCGTAGAATCCTTCAGCTTTTCTAAGTGTAAAATTCCATCAGGCCCCCTGCTGCACTGGGTGGAGACGAGGACCTCCAGCCACAAGATTCGCCCTACGGGCTATCAAGTAAGCAAAGGCAAGAGCATCTACCATCGACCTTGTCTAACTCCGACACATTTCAGATTCCAAAAGTGGCCACCAAAGGATATTGTTCCAAGTCGACACCAAGACTGCCTGATATGTTGCTGAATGAGGAAACCCAAAAGTTCACACGTCCAAGGCAGGACCAGAACATGTGTGTGTTATGGGCAGGGCTCCAAGAAGATTGCTAGCCCCTATTCCCTATGTCAGCAAACTGCACGCTCATTCGGCCCTGGCCAAATGCACCCTATGCACCACCTTGAATTGTATCAGGCTGAGCTGAATGTACAAAGAGAATTAGCGCAATGGTGAGGAAGGATATTTGCTCTGACAATGTGGAATCTATGTATGGGTAGAGCTGAGAAACGCCAAAGGGCAGAAAACATTAGTGGGTGTTGTACATAGACCCCCAAACTGCAGTGGTGATGTTGGGAATGGCATTAAACAGGAAATTACAGACTCATGCAATAAAGAACCATCTGTAATTAAGGGTTGGTTAGATAGATAGATAGATAGATAGAGAAATACAGCACAGAACAGGCCCTTCGGCCCACGATGTTGCGCCGAACTTTTGACCTAGGTTAATCATAGAATTTTGGACAATTTTTCATGGCCAATCCACCCAACCTGCACATCTTTGGACTGTGGGAGGAAACCGGAGTACCCGGAGGAAACCCACGCAGTCACGGGGAGGATGTGCAGACTCCACACAGACAGTGACCCAAGTCGAAATCGAACTTGGGACCCTGGAGCTGTGAAGCAATTGTGCTATCCACAATGCTACCGTGCTGCCCTTAAGAAGTTAACCTACACTCCATTACTCTACCCTAATCCAAGTACCTATCCAATAGCCGCTTGAAGGTCCCTAACTTTTCCGACTCAACTACTACCACAGGCAGTGCATTCCATGCCCCCACTACTCTCTGGGTAAAGAACCTACCTCTGACATCCCCTCTATACCTTCCATCATTTATCTTAAATTTATGTCCCCTTGTAATGGTGTGTTCCACCCGGGGAAAAAGTCTCTGACTGTCTACTCTATCTATTCCCCTGGTCATCTTATAAACCTCTATCAAGTCGCCCCTCATCCTTCTCCGTTCTAATGAGAAAAGGCCTAGCACCCTCAACCTTTCCTCGTATGACCTACTCTCCATTCCAGGCAATATCCTGGTAAATCTCCTTTGCACCTTTTCCAAAGCTTCCACATCCTTCCTAAAATGAGGTGACCAGAACTGCACACAGTACTCCAAATGTGGCCTGACCAAGGTTTTGTACAGCTGCATCATCACCTCACGGCTCTTAAATTCAATCCCTCTGCTAATGAACGCTAGCACACCATAGGCCTTCTTCACAGCTCTATCCACTTGAGTGGCAACTTTCAAAGAACTATGAACATAGACCCCAAGATCTCTCTGCTCCTCCACATTGCCAAGAACCCTACCATTAACCTTGTATTCCGCATTCAGATTTGTCCTTCCAAAATGGACAACCTCACACTTGTCAGGGTTAAACTCCATCTGCCACTTCTCAGCCCAGCTCTGCATTCTATCTATGTCTCTTTGAAGCCGACAACAGCCCTCCTCACTATCCACAACTCCACCAATCTTCGTGTCATCTGCAAATTTACTGACCCACCCTTCAACTCCCTCATCCAAGTCGTTAATGAAAATCACAAACAGCAGAGGGCCCAGAACTGATCCCTGCGGTACGCCACTGATAACTGGGCTCCAGGCTGAATATTTGCCATCCACCACCACTCTCTGTCTTCTATCGGTTAGCCAGTTTGTTATCCAACTGGCCAAATTTCCCACTATCCCATGCCTCCTTACTTTCTGCATAAGCCTACCATGGGGAACCTTATCAAATGCCTTACTAAAATCCATGTACACTACATCCACTGCTTTACCTTCATCCACATGCTTGGTCACCTCCTCAAAGAATTCAATAAGACTTGTAAGGCAAGACCTACCCCTCACAAATCCGTGCTGACTATCCCTAATCAAGCAATGCCTTTCCAGATGCTCAGAAATCCTATCCCTCAGTACCCTTTCCATTACTTTGCCTACCACTGAAGTAAGACTAACTGGCCTGTAATTCCCAGGGTTATCCCTATTCCCTTTTTTGAACAGGGGCACGACATTCGCCACTCTCCAATCCTCTGGTACCACCCCTGTTGACAGCGAGGACGAAAAGATCATTGCCAACGGCTCTGCAATTTTATTTCTTGCTTCCCATATAATCCTTGGATATATCCCGTCAGGCCCGGGGGACTTGTCTATCCTCAAGTTTTTCAAAACGCGCAACACATCTTCCTTCCTGACAAGTATCTCCTCAAGCTTATCAGTCTGCTTCACGCTGTCCTCTCCAACAATATGGCCCCTCTCGTTTGTAAATACTGAAGAAAAATACTTGTTCAAGACCTCTCCTATCTCTTCAGACTCAATACACAATCTCCCGCTACTGTCCTTAATCGGACCTACCCTCGCTCTAGTCATTCTCATATTTCCCACATATGTGTAAAAGGCCTTGGGGTTTTCCTTGATCCTACCCGCCAAAGATTTTTCATGCCCTCTCTTAGCTCTCCTAATCCCTTTCTTCAGTTCCCTCCTGGCTATCTTGTATCCCTCCAGCGCCCTGTCTGAACCTTGTTTCTTCAGCCTTACATAAGTCTCCTTCTTCCTCTTAACAAGACATTCAACCTCTCTTGTCAACCATGGTTCCCTCACTCGACCATCTTTTCCCTGCCTGACAGGGACATACATATCAAAGACACGCAGTACCTGTTCCTTGAAAAAGTTCCACATTTCACTTGTGTCCTTCCCTGACAGCCTATGTTCCCAACTTCTGCACTTCAATTCTTGTCTGACAGCATTGTATTTACCCTTCCCCCAATTATAAACCTTGCCCTGTTGCTCGCACCTATCCCTCTCCATTACTAAAGTGAAAGTTGTTATCTAATAACTTATTGTCACAAGTAGGTTTCAATGAAGTTACTGTGAAAAGCCCCTCGTTGCCATATTTCGGCACCTGTTCGGGGAGGCCTGTACGGGAATTGAACCCACGCTGCTGGTCTTGTTCTGCATTACAAGCCAGCTGTTTATCCCACTGTGCTAAACCAGCCCAGAATCTACATATAGATTGGGCAAATCAATTAGCCACAATGCCGTAGAGGAGGAATTCCAAGAGGGATGGTTTTCTTGACCAATATGTTGAGGAACCAACTAGAGAGCAGGCACCCTATACTGGGTACAGTGTAATGAGAATGGAATAATTGGCAAACTAGTTGTTCAAGACCCCTTGGAAATGAGGGACCACAATATAGATGGAGGGTGAAATAGTTGATTCTGAGACGAGGGTCCTAAATCTTACTGCAGGAAACTATGAAGGCATGAGGTGCAAATTGGCTATGATTGATTGGGAAACATTACTTAAAGGGATGACAATGGCAAATGGCAATGGCAATGGCAAACTAAGGAGTGCATGGTCGAACTGCAACAAGTTTATTTCTGTCTGGCACAAAAGTAAAACGGGAAAGGTGGCCAATCCATGGCTTACAAGGGAAATTAGAGATAGTGTTTGATCCAAGGAAGAAGCATACAAATTGCCCAAGACAAACAATAGGTCTGAGCATTGGGAGCAGTTTAGAATTCAGCAAAGAAGGACCAAGGGATTGATTAAGAAGGGGAAAATAAAAAGTTTAATAGTGAGCTTGCAGGGAGCATAAAAACTGACAAAGTTTCTATAGGTACATGAGGAGAAAAAGATTAGTGAAGACAAATGTTTGCTCCCTTACAGTCAGAAACAGGGGAATTATAATAAGGGGGCAAAGAAATGGCTGAGCAACGAACCGCATACTTTGGTTCTGTCTTCACAAATCAGATATCAGAAATGTTGGGGAATGCAGGGTTTAGTGAGAGGGAAGAAATGAAGGAGATCAGTATTAGTAGAGAAATGGTGTTGGGAAAATTGATGGGATTGAAGACTGATAAATCCCCAGGACCTGATAATCTACATCCCAGAATACTTAAGGAAGTGGCTCTTGAAATAGTGGATGCATTGGTCGTCATCTTCCACGATTCTATACATTCTGGAGCAGTTCCTGCAGATTGGAGGGTAGCTAATATAACTCCACTATTTAAAAAGGGAGGTGGAGAGAAAACAGGGAATTATAGACCAGTAAGCCTGACGTCAGTAGTGGGGAAAATTCTAGAACCTATTATCAAAGATTTTATAGCAGAGCACTTAGAAAACAGTAGCTGGGTCGGACAGAGTCAGCATGGATTTATGAAGGGGAAATAATGCTTGACCAATCTACTGGAATTCTTCGAGGATGTAATTAGTAGAGTTGACCTTTCCTGATTTACTTTTGTGCCAGACAGGAATAAACTTGTTACAGTTCGCCCATGTACTCCTTAATGTTTGCCATTGCCTATCCACTGTCGTGCCTTTAAGTAATGTTTCCCAATAAATCATAGCCAGCGTGCACATCATGCCTTCGTAGTTTCCTACAGGGGATGTTGTATATTTGGACTTTCAGGAGGCTTTTGACAAGTCCTGCATGAGAGGTTAGTGTGTAAAATTAAGGCGCATGGGATTAGGGGTAATTGAGATGGATAGAAAACTGGCTGGCAGACAGGAAACAAAGAGTAGGAATTAAGGGGTCTTTTTCAGATTGGCAGGCAGTGATTAGTGGGGTACTGCAAGGATCGGTACTAGTACCCCAGCTGTTCACAATATCAATTATTTAGATGAGGGAACAAAATGTAATAATTCCAAATTTGCAGATGTCATCAAATTGATGACAGTTACTTAACTATATACCGTGATGCTTCATAGTCCCACTGCAATCTATCTAGTCTGTAGGTAGAGAGGCACTGTGGGTTCCTGTCCATTCACATGGACTTTTGTCTGCAGCAGGGAGGTGATAAGGTCAACCAAGTTCACCCACACTGAGGGCTGCTGGGGAAGAGGCATCTGCAATGTCCAAGTTGGATGATGAGACTCTGGGATGGCCTGTCCACTCGATGCTGGGAAAGCTGCAAGAGGCAGGGGAACATCGGGCAGGGGTGTCAGAGACCCTCAGCAGAGGAGTCCACCCACCTGCTCTCTGATGAAGTGCCGATATGTGCATGCATCATGGACTCCAGGGGGAGGGTGACTAACGCCTGGTCCAACAAAATGCCCAGTTTCTGCTTGAGATGTGTGCAGACCTACACTCCATTGCTGTAGCCACAGGTGAGCATTTGCAGTGGCTACACGAGAGGGGATCAAGGCATCTGAATCTCTTGCAAGCAATCTAGCAGGAGCCTTCAGGCACTCAAACGGAGAAGGAGCGGCTATTGTTCACCCTGGGACATGCACTCAGAACTCTCTGAGGATGTCCAGCCCTTTTGAGTCTCCCCTGCCTGTGACCACTTCAACTCTGTCCTGTGTGAACATAGAGGGAGCAGTTGCCCCACAGCAGGACAGCCAAAGTAAGCCAGGGCCTTCAGCCCTCCGATCTGGAGAGTACACCTGCCAAGGTCATCCAAAACAACAGTGCAAATTGGGCAGCAGGCTGTCTCCACCTCCTGCTGCAGATGTTGGGACAGCACCAACATTAATGTTGCGGAACAACATAAAAAAGTGTTGGTTTCACATGTGGTTGTGCGGGTGCATTATGATTGTTGATCTCATGACCGTTTAGTAAATATAGTCTACTTGCATTTTAATGAGGTCCAATATGGTTTATTTCCAAGTAGTTCTTAAATGTGTAAGTTCACCCTCCTTCTTCTGATACCTGCCGCTCCACAATCTTCCGTGGACCTCCAGAGTGGCTCCATGTCCCTTGAATCATGCATGCGCAGGGAGGCAAAGGTGTCTGCCAGGGCCCTTGCAAGACATACATCGAAATGTATATAGAAAATAGAAGCTCCGTCATTCATTAAGATCATGGCTGATGTCAAGTTCTCCCCACCAACTCCCTTGATCGTGGAGTCAGAGGAAATGGGTAAGATTCTTAATGAGTACTTTGCATCGGTATTCACCAAGGAGAGGGACATGACAGATGTTGAGGCTAGGGATGGATGTTTAAATACTCTAGGTCAAGTCGGCATAAGGAAGGGGGAAATTTTGGGTATTCTAAAAGGCATTAAGGTGGACAAGTCCCCAGGACCGGATGGGATCAATCCCAGGTTATTGAGGGAAGCAAGGGACGAAATAGCTGGGGCCTGAACAGATATCTTTGCAGCATCCTTGAGCACGGGTGAGGTCCTGGAGGACTGGATGTTGGCTAATGTTGCACCTTTGTTTAAGAAGGGTAGGAGGGATAATCCAGGAATTTATAGACATGTGAGCTTGACGTCAGTGGTAGGCAAACTGTTGGAGAAGATACTGAGGGATAGGATCTATTCACATTAGGAAGAAAATAGACTTATCAGTGATAGGCAGCATGATTTTATTCAGGGAAGGTTTACAAACCTAATAGAATTCTTTGAGGAAGTGACAAAGTTAATTGATGAGGGAAGGACTGTAGATGTCATATACATGGACTTCAGTAAGGCGTTTGATAAAGTTTCCCATGGCAGGTTGATGGAAAAAGTGAAGTCGTATGGGGTTCAGGGTGTACTAGCTAGATGGATAAAGAACTGGCTGGGCAACAGGAGACAGAGAGTAGTGGTGGAAGGGAGTGTCTCAAAATGGAGAAAGGTGACTAGTGGTGTTCCACAGGGATCCGTGCTCGGACCACTGTTGTTTGTGATATACATAAATAACCTGGAGGAAGGTATAGGTGGTCTGATTAGCAAGTTTGCAGATGATACTAAGATTGGTGGAGTTGCAGATATCGAGGGGGACTGTCAGAGAATACAGCAAAATACAGATAGATTGGCGAGTTGGGCAGAGAAATGGCAGATGGAGTTCAATCCAGACAAATGCGAGGTGATGCATTTTGGACGATCCAATTCAAGAGCGGACTATACGGTCAATGGAAGGGTCCTGGGGAAAATTGATGTACAGAGAGATCTGTGAGTTCAGGTCCATTGTACCCTGAAGGTGGCAATGCAGGTCGATAGAGTGGTCAAGAAGGCGTACATCATGCTTGCCTTCATCGGATGGGGTATTGAGTACAAGAGTTGGCAGGTCATGTTACAGTTGTATAGGACTTTGGTTCGGCCACATTTGGAATTCTGCGTGCAGTTCTGGTCGCCACATTACCAGAAGGATGTGGATGCTTTAGAGAGGGTGCAGAGGAAGTTCACCAGGATGTTGCCTGGTATGGAGGGTGCTAGCTATGGAGAAATGTTGAGTAGATTAGGATTGTTTTCGTTGGAAAGATGGAGGTTGAGGGGGGACCTGATTGAGGTCTACAAAATTATGAGAGGTATGGACAGGGTGGATAGCAACAAGCTTTTCCCAAGAGTGGGGGTGTCAGTTACAAGGGGTCACGATTTCAAGGTGAGAGGGGGAAAGTTAAGGGAGATGTGCTTGGAAAGTTTTTTACGCAGAGGGTGGTGGGTGCCTGGAACGCTTTGCCAGCGGAGGTGGTAGAGGCCGGCATGATAGCATCATTTAAGATGCATCTGGACAGATATATGAATGGGCAGGGAACAGAGGGAAGTAGATCCTTGGAAAATAGGCGACAGATAAAGGATCTGGATCGGCGCAGGATGGGAGGGCCGAAGGGCCTGTTCCTGTGCTGTAATTTTCTTTGTTCTTTGTTGTTCAGGGTCCCAGGTTCGATTCCCGACTGGGTCACTGTCTGTGTGGAGTCTGCACGTCCTCCCCCTGTGTGCGTGGGTTTCCTCCGGGTGCTCCGGTTTCCTCCCACAGTCCAAAGATGTGCGGATTAGGTGGATTGGCCATGCTAAATTGCCCGTAGTGTCCTAATAAAAAAAAGTAAGGTTAAGGGGGAGGTTGTTGGGTTACGGGTATAGGGTGGATACGTGGGTTTGAGTAGGGTGATCATGGCTCGGCACAACATTGAGGGCCGAAGGGCCTGTTCTGTGCTGTACTGTTCTATGTTCTATGTTCTTTGATCCCTTTAGCCCCAAGGTCTATATTTAATACCTTCTTGAAATTTCACAATGTTTTCGTCTCAACTATTTTTTTGTGGTAGTGAATTCCACAGATTCACTACTCTCTGGGTGAAGAAATTTCTCCTCACCTCAGTCCTAAAAGGTTTACCTCTTATCTTCAAACTATGACCCCTCGTTCTGAACTCACCCACCATCGGGAACATTCTTTCTGAATCTACCCTGTCTAATTCTGTTAGAAATTTATACATTTCTATGGGATTCCTTCTCACTCTTCAAAACTCCAATAAATATCATCCTAACCGACATAGTCACTCCTCACATGACAGTCCCACCATCCCAGGAATCAGCCTGCTAAACCTTCGCTGCACTCCCTCCATAGCAAGAGCATCCTTCCTCAGGTACCGACACCAAAATTCCACACAATACTCCAAGTGTGGCCTCACCAATGCCCTATACAATTGCAGTAAAACATCCTTATTCTTATGCTCATATCCTCTTGCTATGAAGCAACATACCATTTGCCTTTTATGCTGCCTGCTATACCTGAGCGCTTACTTTCAGCAACTGCTGCACAAAGATACCAAGATCTCGCTGAGTATCCACCTCTCTCAATTTACATCCAATCAAATAATAATCTGCCTTCCTATTGATGCCAAGGTGGCTAACCTCACATTTATCCACGTTATACTGCATCTGCCATGCATATGCCCACTCACCCAGCCTGTCCAAATCCCACTGAAGCATCTCTGCATCCTCACAGTTTACCATCCCACCCAACTTTGTATCATTGCAAATTTGCAAGTACTACATTTAGTTCCTCGTCCAAATCATTAATATATAATGTGAACAGTTGAGGTCCTGGCATGGATCCCTGCCGTACCCCACTAGTCACTGCCTACCAATCAGAAAAAGACCCGTTTATTCCAACTTTTTACTTCCTGTCTGCTAACCAGCTTTCTACACATCTCAAGACACTACCTGCAATCCCATGCGCTTTTACTTTACATAGTAATCTGCTCTGTGAGACGTTGTCGAAAGCCTTCTGAAAGTCTAAACTCCCTGGTCAACTCTTCTAGTTACATCTTAAAGAATTCTTGTAGACATGAGCAAGAAGTCTCCCAGCCACAGGCTCGTCTATTCCAGTGCCCTAGCATTGCAAGTAGTACATGTTGGAGTTTTCCTTCAGTTGTCCAGTTGTACTGAATGGCATCTAAACCCACCCCCCACTGACCAAACTCCTATGCAGCACCTGCAGATCTTCACCACAAAGCTCTGCAGAGTTTGGAGGAGCCATGGTTATCCTGACCTTCAGCGTGGAATCCCTCCCTACAACATTGACCCCGTCCCCAGATGCAACATTTAACCCTCTGACAGTTACCCTCCTACCCTCCCCTATCACTCTCCATCCCGTACGGACAAATGTCCACGTCCTCTCCGTTCCTCATGAGTCCACTGCAACAACTAGATCTGCCCCCCCCCCCCCCTCATTCTGCCGAACTCCAGAATCCACTTCTCCTGTATCCCCTTGAACAACCCTCGGCGTCCCTCGGCTGTGGCCAAACCCTACACCCCTCTACTCTTTCCACCTGTTGCATGAAGGGCTGGACCTGTGAGGGGCATTGGAAAATTCCACCCTGCATCATATTTAAGTAACAACTCCCTGGTGTACTGCAAGCTGATGGCATAGTTCAGGTGTCTCCAATGCATATGCTAGATATCATCTGCAGAAATTTACCCTCTTTATTTTGGTGGAATGTTCAAACTCCTGAAATGTTGCCTTCAACATAGAAACTCCCAGCAGGAGTAGGTCATTTGGCTCTTGAGCCTGATTTACAATTCATGTGATCATGGCTCTATCTCAACACCATACAAGACTAGTTGTGGTGAAATTGTCTTTCAGTGAGCATTCGGGGCATGTTAATCTGAAAATGCTACAATGAAATTTGCATCCCCGTAAAAAGTGTTCACGAATGCCATCAGGAAGCATGGCCCACCCTCGGTTTACTGCTAACTAATACCCAACTATCATTCTGCCATCAGGAAGCATGGCCCACCCTCGGTTTACTGCTAACTAATACCCAACTATCATTCTGCCATCAGGAAGCATGGCCCACCCTCAGTTTACTGCTAACTAATACCCAACTATCATTCTGCCATCAGGAAGCATGGCCCACCCTCAGTTTACTGCTAACTTAATACCCAACTATCATTCTGCCATCAGGAAGCATGGCCCACCCTCGGTTTACTGCTAACTTAATTCCCAACTATCATTCTGCCATCGGGAAGCATGGCCCACCCTCGGTTTACTGCTAACTAATACCCAACTATCATTCTGCCATCGGGAAGCATGGCCCACCCTCGTTTTACTGCTAACTAATACCCAACTATCATTCTGCCATCGGGAAGCATGGCCCACCCTCAGTTTACTGCTAACTAATACCCAACTATCATTCTGCCATCGGGAAGCATGGCCCACCCTCAGTTTACTGCTAACTTAATACCCAACTATCATTCTGCCATCGGGAAGATGACATTTTGCCTCCTGTTCAATAAAGTTTTCCCACCATAGTTTATATTTATAAATTGCTTTAATCAGCTTAACCACAACTGGGTACAGCAACCGAACCCAGTCAATGAAGTCCTGCCGAAACCCGAACCATTCTCCCCCCCACTCGCTCGAACATACATATACAAATTACAATCCCCAACAAACACAAAGAAGAAAATTCCACCCACCATCCCCCACTTAGAACAAAGTTAACCCACATCCAACACTTATCAAGGTCCAAAACCTGGTTCAAAATCAATACATACAAAACCCAAGAAGAAAATAAATTAAGCAGGACAAGTACAGAATTACCCATCCCCAAGTTCAATGTCCTCCATCGCCTGCCAGTCCCCTGTCTTTCACAAAGTTCATTGCCTCCTCCTCCGATGCAAAATAGAGTTCTCGACCTTCATAGGTGACCACAAACAAGCTGGGTACAGCATGCCGAACTTCACCCCCTTCCTAAAGAGGGCCAATTTGACTTTGTCGAAGCTCGCCCTTCACTTAGCCAGTTCCGCACCCAAGTCCTGGTAATTGTGCAGCTTGTTGTCTTCCCATTTGCAGCTCCTCGTCTGCCTTGCCCACCTGAAGATCTGCTCCTTGTCCAGGAACCGGAGCAATCGCACCACCATCACCCTCGGTGGCTTATTCATCCGCGGCTTCCTCGCAAGCACTCCATGGGCCGAGTAAACGCACCTTCTCCCATCAGCTTCTTGAGCATACCACCTATGCCTCGGCGTCCGATCCCTCAATACCCTTCGGGAGACCAACGATCCTTGGGTTCTGCTTGCGCGACATGTACTCCAAATCCTCCACCTTCTCTTGCAGCCTTTTCTGGTGGTCCCTCATCATCTCCATCTCCGCCGCCATCGCGGTTAGCTGGTCCTCGTGCTCAGCCACCGCCTCGTCCACCTTCTTGATCGCCTGTCCCTGGGTTCGAGTGCAGGTACTCTTGTCTTTGCTTGGCAAAACTCTCCTGGAGGAAGTTCACCAGCTGCTCCGTTGACCACTAGGTTGACAATCCCAGTCACTGAGCCTCCGCCATGTTATCCGGTGCCGCTGACTCCACTCCCTTCTTGGTCGAAAAACCTCTTCTTTGCAGACCACTTCTGGTCCACGACTCCATAAACTGGTAGGGCATTCTTCTGTTCTTCAGCAGCCAGCAATTGTGGGGATGGGACGTTGCCCATTCGGCGTGGCCCTTTCGGCGTGACCCATTCGGCGTGGCCCATTCGGCGTGGCCCTTTCGGCGTGGCCCTTTCGGCGTGGCCCATTCGGCGTGGCCCATTCGGCGTGGCCCATTCGGCGTGGCCCATTCGGCGTGACCCATTCGGCGTGGCCCATTCGGCGTGGCCCATTCGGCGTGGCCCATTCGGCGTGGCCCTTTCGGCGTGGCCCATTCGGCGTGGCCCATTCGGCGTGGCCCATTCGGCATGGCCCATTCGGCGTGGCCCATTCGGCGTGGCCCTTTCGGCGTGGCCCTTTCGGCGTGGCCCATTCAGCGTGGCCCATTCGGCGTGGCCCATTCGGCGTGGCCCATTCGGCGGAGGAATTTTTCGGCGGAGGAATTTTTCTGCTCGGGACAGGCTTCAGAAAGACAGGTTAGTGCAATGAGCAGACATTTAATATCGGTCTTGCTCTTGCTCTTAGTTCTAGGATGCGCAGCATTTCTCTCCCGCTTTAGAGGCTGTCCCTGGTTTGCACATGAGCAGTGGGTGACTCCGGAAGGAGCCGGCGAGGTGAAGCGGACAGGCGGCCCAGTTCAGGGGGACAGCAGCCGGCGAGGTGAAGCGGACAGGCGGCCCAGTTCAGGGGGACAGCAGCCGGCGAGGTGAAGCGGACAGGCGGCCCAGTTCAGGGGGACAGCAGCCGGCGAGGTGAAGCGGACAGGCGGCCCGGTTCAGGGGGATAGCAGCCGGCGAGGTGAAGCGGACAGGCGGCCCAATTCAGGGGGACAGCAGCCGGCGAGGTGAAGCGGACAGGCGGCCCAATTCAGGGGGACAGCAGCCGGCGAGGTGAAGCGGACAGGCGGCCCGGTTCAGGGGGACAGCAGCCGGCGAGGTGAAGCGGACAGGCGGCCCAGTTCAGGGGGACAGCAGCCGGCGAGGTGAAGCGGACAGGCGGCCCAGTTCAGGGGGACAGCAGCCGGCGAGGTGAAGCGGACAGGCGGCCCAGTTCAGGGGGACAGCAGCCGGCGAGGTGAAGCGGACAGGCGGCCCAGTTCAGGGGGACAGCAGCCGGCGAGGTGAAGCGGACAGGCGGCACAGTTCAGGGGGACAGCAGCCGGCGAGGTGAAGCGGACAGGCGGCCCAGTTCAGGGGGACAGCAGCCGGCGAGGTGAAGCGGACAGGCGGCCCAGTTCAGGGGGACAGCAGCCGGCGAGGTGAAGCGGACAGGCGGCCCAGTTCAGGGGGACAGCAGCCGGCGAGGTGAAGCGGACAGGCGGCCCAGTTCAGGGGGACAGCAGCCGGCGAGGTGAAGCGGACAGGCGGCCCAGTTGAGGGGGACAGCAGCCAGCCAGGTGAAGCGGACAGGCGGCCCGGTTCAGGGGGACAGCAGCCGGCGAGGTGAAGCGGACAGGCGGCCCAGTTCAGGGGGACAGCACCCCCCCCCACCCCCAAGGTTTAAAAGGTTTATTCAAAACCTTGGAACCATTTCACCTTTGCTCCTGAGAGGGGAATGGGACGTTTCGGCGTGGCCAATTCGGCGTTTTAATTAAGGTTTTTTAACTAGGTTTTTAAAATATTTTTAAAAGTGACGCCGAAATGTCCTGACGCCTAAACGGCCACGTCGAATCAGCCAATTATTTCCCTGACGCCGAATGGGCCACGCCGAATGGGCTACGCCGAAACGTACCAAACCCTCCAATTGTACCACTCAAATTCCCCATATGAAGGGGGAAAAGGTCCCAAAAGTCCACCACGAGCAGGAGCTACCAAATAAGCAGCCTCTCACTCCATGGCCACTACTGGAAGTGGAACTGAACACCTTTATGAAGCAGGTGAGGAGGAGGGTGTAGGTGAACCCATGGAGGTTCACACCTTCTTCTCCCAGGTCCACAATGTTTACACCCAGAATTGGTGCTTCCAGGGGTGGTAGTGGCGGAATACTCTGCAATAGTCACCTCCGACCACACTGCACACTACGTGGATCTGTGGTTGGACACGGGCTGGGCCCAATGCCCCCCATGGAGGCTGAACACAGCCCTTCTCGCCAATAAGGGGTTCTGTGAAAGAATGTCGCAAGGCATCAATGGGTACATATCCTGCAACCAGAACAGGGAGGTCTCACCCTCCACATTCTGGGAGGCACTGAAGGTGGTAATAAGGGGGGGAATAATTGCATACAGGGCACGCAGGGACAGGAAGTAGAGGGCAACTTACAGCAGCTGGTTTACTCCATACTGGATGTGGATCAGCAGTATTCCCCGGTCGGTTGCCACCGTGGAACTACTGGCTGAGAGGGAAAAATCACAAATGGAATTGTGGGAAAGCAGTGAAATCACAGCAGGAAAGCAGTGAACCAACTCCATCAGACACGGGGGATCTTCTATGAGCATGAGGTCAAGGCCAGCCGGCTACTGGCTCACCAGATGAGAAGGCAAGCAGCCATGAGGGAAATAGCACAGGTGAGGTGTGAGAGCGGCAAGCTAATTGCAGTGCCACACGAGATCAATAACGTCTGTGTGACTTACTACCAAGAGCTGTACACCTCCGAGTCCCCTGCAAGACACCAGACAATATGCTTATTGCATCACGGGTGGGGGTGTGTGGGGTGGTGGGGCTGTGTTGGGTAGGGGTTGTATTGAGGAGGGAGGTTTAGGGATGGTGGTGGTCGAACAGGGTTGGTGTTGAGGTTGGGGTGGTGTGGGTGTGATTGTGTTGTGGGGGTGGGTGACACATGTGCCATGGTGTGCCACAACTCAGCGGGGTCTCACTTCTTTGCCCGTTGTACACCTCCGCCCCGGTGACTTACCTTTCTTGAGGCCTGCAGACCATGCCCAGTGTCCTTTCCTCGACCGCTGAGAGGCTGCAGGCCGGCAGCTTCCCCTCCAGTCTTCTCTGACCACCCATCACACCATATGGTTGCAACGCCCCCCCTCACCCCTCCCCCGGCCTGAACACCCTGCCCAACCGGCAAACACACACCTGGGGACCACCCAAGGCAGCCCCCAGTGAGGGCAGTGCCAGCCAATGGTGCCCCAAGCAGCAGGGACGGGCACCAGGACTGGGGGCATCAACGGGGCGGGGGGAAGAACATGCGTGGGCGGAGCCCGCTGGGCCTCCATGTAGCCCATGGTACCTGGATGGGCACAGGAGTATGCGCCATGCTAACACGGTGGCCTTTCACCCACTGCAGAGAATGCCATTCGAACATCAACCTGCGATGCTGGTCGCTATGGTGATGGCCGCAGCCCTGCACGATAACCTGTGGCCGCGTGAGAGGGAGAAGCTGCAGCAGAGGACCGGGCTGCAGAGGGGCAGGTGGCAGTCGCACAGGCTGGAGTGCCAGCCGCCCAACAGGTCAAGGAATAAAGAACAAAGAAAAATTACAGCACTGGAACAGGCCCTTCGGCCCTCCCAGCCTGCGCCGATCCAGATCCTCAATCTAAAACTGTCGCCTATTTTCTAAGGATCGGTATCCATCTGCTCCCTACTCATTCATGTATCTGTCCAGATACATCTTAAATGATGCTATCGTGCCCGCCTCTACCACCTCCGCCGGCAATGCATTCCAGGCACCCACCACCCTCTGCGTAAAGAACTTTCCACGCATATCTCCCTTAAACTTTTCCCCTCTCTCCTTGGATTTGTGACCCCTAGTAATTGAGTCCCCCACTCTGGGGAAAAAGCTTCTTGCTATCCACCCTGTCCATACCTCTCATGATTTTGTTGATGTCAATGAGGTCCCCCCCTCAACCTCCATCTTTCTAATGAAAATAATCCTAATCTACTCAACCTCTCTTCATAGCTAGCGCCCTCCATACCAGGCAACATCCTGGTGAACCTCCTCTGCACCTTCTTCAAAGCATCCACATCTTTTTGGTAATGTGGCGACCAGAACCAAAGTCTTATCAACTGTAACATGACCTGCCAACTCTTGTACTCAATACCCCTTCTGATGAAGGAAAGCATGCCGTATGCCTTCTTAACCACTCCATCGACCTGCGCAGCCACCTTCAGGGCACAATGGACCTGAACACCCAGATCTCTCTGTACATCAATTTTCCCCAAGTCTTTTTCATTTACCGTATAGTCCACTCTTGAATTGGATCTTCCAAAATGCATCACCTCGCATTTGCCCGGATTGAACTCCATCTGCCATTTCTCCGCCCAACTCTCCAATCTATCTATATTCTGCTGAATTCTCTGATCGACCCCTTCACTATCTGCTACTCCACCAATCTTAGTGTCACCTGCAAACTTGCTAATCAGACCATCTATACCTTCCTACAGATCATTTATGTGTATTACAAACAACAGTGGTCCCAGCACGGATCCCTGTGGAACACCACTTGTCACAGTTATCCATTTTGAGAAACTCCCTTCCACTACTGCTCTCTATCTCCTGGTGCCCAGACAGTTCTTTATCCATTTAGCTAGTACACCCTGGACCCCATGAGACTTCACTTTCTTCATCAGCCTACCATGGGGAACCTTATCAAATGCCTTACTGAAGTCCATGCATATGACATCTACAACCCTTCCCTCATCAACTTTGTCACTTCCTCAAAGAATTCTAGTAAGTTGGTAAGACATGACCTTCCCTGCACAAAACCATGTTGCCTATCACTGATAGGCCCATGGGAATAGATCCTATCCCTCAATATCTTCTCCAGCAGCTTCCCTACCACTGACTTCAGGCTCACCGGTCTATAATTCCCTGGATTATCCCTGCTACCCTTCTTAAACAAGGGGACAACATTAGCAATTCCTCAGTCCTCCGGTACCTCATCCATGTTCAAGGATGCTGCAAAGATATCTGTTAAGGCCCCAGCTATTTCTGGGTAGCACGGTAGCAGAGTGGTTAGCACAATTGCTTCACCGCTCCAGGGTCCCAGGTTAGATTCCCGGCTTGGGTCACTGTCTGTGTGGAGTCTGCACGTTCTCCCGGTGTGTGCGTGGGTTTCCTCCGGGTGCTTCGGTTTCCTCCCACAATCCAAAACTGTGCAGATTAGGTGGATTGCCCTTAGTCCAAAATTGCCTTTAATGTTGGGTGGGGTTACTGGGTTATGGGAATAGAACATAGAACATAGAACACTACAGCGCAGTACGGGCCCTTCGGCCCTCGATGTTGCGCCGACCTGTGAAACCATCTGAAGCCTATCTGACCTACACTATTCCATTTTCATCCATATGTCTATCCAGTGACCACTTAAATGCCCTTAAAGTTGGCGCGTCTACTACTGTTGCAGGCAGGGCTTTCCACACCCCTACTACTCTCTGAGTAAAGAAACTGCCTCTGACATCTGTCCTATATCTATCACCCCTCAATTTAAAGCTATGTCCCCTCATGTTGGTCATCTCCATCCGAGGAAAAAGACTCACTGTCCACCCTATCTAACCCTCTGACTATCTTATATGTCTCTATTAAGTCACCTCTCAGCCTTCTCCTCTCTAACAAAAACAACCTCAATTCCCTGAACCTTTCCTCGTAAGACCATCCCTCCATACCAGGCAACATCCTAGTAAATCTCCTCTGAACCCTTTCCAAAGCTTCCACATCCTTCCTATAATGTGGTGACCAGAACTGCACACAGTACTCCAGGTGCGGCCGCACCAGAGTTATGTACAGCTGCAGCATGACCTTGTGGCTCCGAAACTCAATCCCCCTGCTGATAAAGGCTAGCACAACATATGCCTTCTTAACAGCCCTATCAACCTGGGTGGCAACTTTCAGGGATTTATGTACCTGGATGCCGAGATAGAACATAGAACAGTACAGCACAGAACAGGCCCTTCGGCCCTCGATGTTGTGCCGAGCAATGATCACCCTACCCAAACCCACGCATCCACTCTAATTGTAACCCAACAACTCCCCCCCTTAACCTTACTATTAGGACACTACGGGCAATTTAGCATGGCCAATCCACCTAACCCGCACATCTTTGGACTGTGGGAGGAAACCGGAGCACCCGGAGGAAACCCACGCACACATGGGGAGGACGTGCAGACTCCACACAGACAGTGACCCAGCCGGGAATCGAACCTGGGACCCTGGAGCTGTGAAGCATTTATGCTAACCACCATGCTACCATGCTGCCCATCTTTCCTCTCTGATGAACAGATCTCTCTGTTCATCTACACTACCAAGAATCTTGCCATTAGCCCAGTACTCTGCAGTCCTGTTACTCCTTCCAAAGTGAACCACCTCACACTTTTCCGCATTAAACTCCATCTGCCACCTCTCAGCCCAGCTCTGCAGCTTATCTATGTCCCTCTGTATCCTACAACATCCTTCAGCACTATCCACAACTCCACCAACCTTTGTGTCATCTGCAAATTTACTAACCCATCCTTCTACACCCTCTTCCAGGTCATTTATAAAAATGACAAACAGCAGTGGCCCCAAAACAGATCCTTGCGGTACACCACTAGTAACTGAACTCCAGGATGAACATTTGCCATCAACCACCACCCTCTGTCTTCTTTCAGCTAGCCAATTACTGATCCAAACCGCTAAATCACCTTCAATTCCATACTTCCTTATTTTCTGCAATAGCCTACCGTGGGGAACCTTATCAAACGCCTTACTGAAATCTATATACACCACATCAACAGCTTTACCCTGATCCACCTGTTTGGTCACCTTCTCAAAAAACTCAATAAGGTTTGTGAGGCATGACCTACCCTTCACAAAGCCGTGTTGACTATCGCTAATCAACTTGTTCTTTTCAAGATGATTATAAACCCTATCTCTTATAACCTTTTCCAACATTTTACCCACAACCGAAGTAAGGCTCACAGGTCTATAATTACCAGGGTTGTCTCTACTCCCCTTCTTGAACAAGGGGACAACATTTGCTATCCTCCAGTCTTCCGGCACTATTCCTGTCGACAAAGACGACATAAAGATCAAAGACAAAGGCTCTGCAATCTCCTCCCTGGCTTCCCAGAGAATCCTAGGATAAATCCCATCTGGCCCAGGGGACTTATCTATTTTGACATTTTCCAAAATTGATAACACCTCCTCCTTTTGAACCTCAATTCCATCTAGCCTGGTCGACTGAACCTGAGTATTCTCGACAACATTGTCTTTCTCCAGTGTAAACACTGATGAAAAATATCCATTCAACGCTTCCCCTATCTCCTCTGATTCCACACACAACTTTCCACTACTATCCTTGATTGGCCCTAATCTTACTCTAGTCATTCTTTTGTTCCTGATATACCTATAGAAAGCCTTAGGGTTTTCCTTGATCCTATCCGCCAACGACTTTTCGTGTCCTCTCCTCGCTCTTCTTAACTCTCCCTTTAGGTCCTTCCTGGCTAACTTGTAACTCTCAAGTGCCCTAACTGAGCCTTCATGTCTCATCCTAACATAAGCCTTCTTCTTCCTCTTGACAAGTGCTTCAACTTCCTTAGTAAACCACGGTTCCCTTGCTCGACAACTTCCTCCCTGCCTGACAGGTACATACTTATCAAGGACACGCAGTAGCTGTTCCTTGAAAAAGCTCCACATTTCGATTGTACCCATCCCCTGCAGTTTCCTTCCCCATCCTATACATCCTAAATCTTGCTGAATAGCATCATAATTGCCTTTACCCCAGCTATAATTCTTGCCTTGCGGTATATACCTATCCCTGCCCATTGCTAAAGTAAACATAACCGAGTTGTGATCACTATCACCAAAGTGCTCACCTACATCTAAATCTAACACCTGGCCGGGTTCATTACCCAGTACCAAATCCAATGTGGCCTCGCCCCTTGTTGGCCTGTCTACATACTGTGTCAGAAAACCCTCCTGCACACACTGTACAAAAACTGACCCATCTATAGTACTCGAACTATAGTATTTCCAATCAATATTTGGAAAGTTAAAAGTCCTCCATAACAACTACCCTGTTACTCTCGCTCCTGTCGAGAATCATCTTTGCAATCCTTTCCTCTACATCTCTGGAACTATTCGGAGGTCTATAGACAACTCCCAACAGGGTGACCTCTCCTCTCCTGTTCCTAACCTCGGCCCATACTACCTCAGTAGACGAGTCCTCAAACGTCCTTTCTGCCGCCGTAATACTTTCCTTGATTAACAATGCCACACACCCCCCTCTTTTACCATCTTCTCTGTTCTTACAGAAACATCTAAATCCTGGAACCTGCAACAATCATTCCTGTCCCTGCTCTACCCATGTCTCCGAAATAGCCACAACATCGATATCCCAGGTACCAACCCATGCTGCAAGCACACCCACCTTATTCTGGATGCTCCTGGCGTTGAAGTAGACACACTTCAAACCAGCGTCTTGCTTGCCGGTGCCCTCTTTCGAACTTTTAACACTATCCCTGACCTCACTACTCTCAACATCCTGTACACTGGGACTACAATTTAGGTTCCCATCCCCCTGCTGAATTAGTTTAAACCCCCCCGAAGAGCACTAGCAAATCTCCCCCCCCAGGATATTGGTACCCCTCTGGTTCAGGTGAAGACCATCCTGCTTGTATAGGTCCCACCTACCCCAGAATGAGCCCCAATTATCCAGGAAACCAAAACGCTCCCTCCTGCACCATCCCTGTAGCCACGTGTTCAACTCCTCTCTCTCCTTATTTCTCACTTTGCTAGCACGTGGCACGGGTAACAACCCAGAGATAACAACTCTGTTTGTTCTAGCTCTCAGCTTCCACCCTAGCTCCCTGAATTTCTGTCTCAAATCCCCATCTCTCTTCCTACCTATGTCGTTGGTACCTATGTGGACCACGACTTGGGGCTGCTCCCCCTCCCCCTTAAGGATCCCAAAAACACGATCAGAGACATCACGAACCCTGGCACCTGGGAGGCAACACACCAACCGTGAGTCTCTTTCGTTCCCACAGGGTGGGGGTGTGGGCTTGGGTAGAGTGCTCTTTCCAAGAGGCAGTGCAGACTTGATGGGCCGAATGGCCTCCTGCACTGTAAATTCTATGATTCTATTTCCTCTCTCACTTCCCTCAGTAACCTGGGATAGATCCCATCCGGACCTGGGGACTTATCCATCTTAATGCCTTTTAGAATACACAACACATCCTCCCTCCTTATGCCGACTTGACCTAGAGTAATCAAACATCTATCCCTAACCTCAACATCTGTCATGTCCCTCTCCTCGGTGAATACTGATGCAAAGAACTTGTTAAGAATCTCACCCATTTTCTCTGACTCCACGTATAACTTTCCTCCTTTGTCCTTGAGTGGCCCAACCCTTTCTCTAGTTACCCTCTTGCTCCTTATATATGAATAAAAGGCTTTGGGATTTTCCTTAACCCTGTTTGCTAAAGATATTTCATGACCCCTTTTGGCCCTCTTGACTCCTCGTTTCAGATTGGTCCTACATTCTCGATATTCTCCCAAAGCTTTGTCTGTCTTCAGTCGCCTGGACCCTATGTATGCTTCCTTTTTCCTCTTAGCTAGTCTCACAATTTCACCAGTCATCCATGGTTCTCATGGCCATTTCTATCCCCCATTTTCACAGGGACATGTCTGTCCTGCACTCTAATCAACCTCTCTTTAAAAGCCTCCCACATATCAAATGTGGATTTACCTTCAAACAGCTGCTCCCAATCCACATTCCCCAGCTCCTGCTGAATGAGGAGGAGGACGTGCCATGGAGCCACCACATGTCATTCAAGGACTTGCTGGACCGAGCATGCAGACAGAGACAGCGGATGAGCAGAGGGACTGTGAGACATATCTGCCAGATGATGGCACACCAGGCACTGCGGGGGTTGGGGGAGGACACGTGCTTCTGGTGACCGTCAAGGTGATGATCACCCTGAACCTTTATGCGACGAGGTCCTTCCAGGCACTGAGTGGGGACCTGTCCGGGATCTCGCAGGCCTCAGCGCACAGGTGCATCCGTGTCATCATGGATGCCCTATGTGCACGTGCGGATCGGTACATACATTCCATGTGGACTGCCCCCACCAGGGTGCCGGGCAGCGAGGTTCGCTGCCATTGCCAGGATGCCCCAGGTCCAGGGGATGATCGACAGGATGTATGTCATCCTACAGGCACCAGCGGTTAACAGGCCACTGTGCAGAGACCTGATACAATTACGCCATTACAATGACCAGGGGTGTGGTTGAGCGTGCTTCGGCACCCTCATGGTGCACTTCATGTGCCTGGACCGCTCTACGAGGCAGAAAGGGTCGCCCGCACCATGGTGGTCTGCTGCGTATTCCACAATATAGCACAGCAGAGGGGCGATGTGCTGGAGGAGGAGGTTGAGAAGGAAGGGCAGGCCTCGTCCGATGAGGCGGATGTGGGGGAAGGGGTCGATGAGCAGGGCATGGGGCCCAGGCAGGCAAGGCTGCACAATGCCATTGCTAGGGCCAGCATGCACGGGATGCCCTCATTGCACCAGATAGTGTCCCAGGAGCCTTTTCACTAATGTGCCCACCGAGGTGATAGTCTCTGAGATGGTGGATATTGGAGACAGCTGTGACAGAAAGCCCGTGTCCTCTTCTGACCCGAGCTCCGCGGTCTTGAATATGGACCAGTTCACTGACTCCAAGCAGTCACATAGGAGCTCGTCTGTTTCCTCGAACCAGTACTGCGTGACCTTCTTAACCAGATACTCTCGCTTAAGTTTCTGCTTGTATGTCGGGAGAAGGAGCAGTGTCTTATGGTCCGATCTTCCAAAGTGCAGTCGGGGGATGGACCAGTAGGCACCCTTGATGTTTGTGTAGCAGTGGTCGAGAATGTTGGCACTTCTAGTGAGACAGGAGATGTGTTGGTGGAATTTTGGCAGTACGCTCTTGAGGTTGGCCTGGTTGAAGCCCCCGGCCACAATAAACAAGGTATCCAGTTATTCTGTTTCACTGCTATTTATAGCGGTGTACAATTCATCAAGTACCTTCTTCGCTGCTATTGCTGCTTGTCTAGCAGTCGTCATCCTCTTGTCTTCAACATGGGTCCAGAACTAGGGGACATAGTTTGAAGTTAAGGGGTGAACGTTTTAGGACAGATATGAGGAGAAATTGCTTCACCCAGAGAATGGTGAATCTGTGGAATTCGCTACCACAGTTGAGGCCAAAACATTGTGTAATTTCAAGAAGGAATAGATATAGCTCTTGGGCCTATCACCTGGTTTGTAAATTTGAACACAATTAATGTTGTTAATAGAAATACCTATTATTAAACATACAGCAAATATAACAGGTTAACTATTATCTAATTCCGAACTGCCCCCCCCTCTTAAACTAACCCTTCCCTCTGCACACACACAACACAGACAAACGGAGAGAGGAAAAGAGGGGTGTAAAATAATGATAAAATAAAATGAAAAATAGCCTTTTTTTCCAGATGGTTGTCTTCTAGCACATGCTCCTTCAATTTAAGCTTTCAGTTTGAGGTTTTTGTTTTCAATTGGTAATGAGTTTTATTGTAGATTCATTCTGGTCTCTGGACAGCTATGCAGCTTTTCAGAGAAAAATAAGAGGAAAGGAGAGAGAGCAGGACCTTTCCCCTGAGCATCCAGGACACAACTGATCTTCCTTCCATCTCTGAAGAATATCATCCCATTCAGGCAGGATCCAATCACTGTCTGTTTCTGGGCAGAAAGACGGCCTTTTGGGCAATTCATTGGCCACCAGTCAACCAATCGAACTGAGTCCCACCGATCTCGGGTGCTTAAAAGTCTGAGTTCTGCTGTCTGAAGGCTCGTACAGTGGTCTCTTTTATAACTTTTGAGTCTTCACTCTCCCTGCCTGACTTAAAAAGATGTGTCCATTAAGCATCCATGGATCAAAATGGTAACAGCAAATTGAAGGGGGAAAAAAGGGAATCAACAGGGAGGGCCCTTACACTATAAACAAGTAAATGCTTCTCAAATCTATCTGCAGAATACTCCCCTTGCAACATTACCTAATTTTTACGACCCCTTAATCACAGTTTCAGCAGATATACTCGCTGTTTGCATCTTATACCCATTTTTTATAACGTTAGAACATAGAACGATACAGCGCAGTACAGGCCCTTCGGCCCTCAATGTTGCACTGACATGGAAAAAACTAAAGGCCATCTAACCTACACTATGCCTTTATCATCCATATGCTTATCCAATAAACTTTTAAATGCCCTCAATGTTGGCGAGTTCACTACTGTTGCAGGTAGGGCATTCCACGGCCTCACCACTCTTTGTGTAAAAAACCCACCTCTGACCTCTGGCCTATATCTATTACCCCTCAATTTAAGGCTATGTCCCCTCGTGCTAGCCACCTCCATCCGTGGGAGAAGGCTCTCGCTGTCCACCCTATCTAACCCTCTGATCATTTTGTATGCCTCTATTAGGTCACCTCTTAACCTTCTTCTCTCTAACGAAAACAACCTCAAGTCCATCAGCCTTTCCTCATAAGATTTTCCCTCCATACCAGGCAACATCCTGGTAAATCTCCTCTGCACCCTTTCCAAAGCTTCCACGTCCTTCCTATAATGAGGCGACCAGAACTGTACGCAATACTCCAAATGCGGCCATACTAGAGTTTTGTACAACTGCAACATGACCTCATGGCTCCGGAACTCAATCCCTCTACCAATAAAGGCCATCACACCATAGGCCTTCTTCACAACCCTATCAACCTGGGTGGCAACTTTCAGGGATCTATGTACATGGACACCGAGATCCCTCTGCTCATCCGTTATTGCAACAAATATAAAATATAACAATGTTTTACACTTATTACACTATTAATTGTAGTTAATGTCTCTAGAACTTCTCTGTGCTAATAATTTCATTAATTGACTTGCTGACATCCTTACCCTGTTTGAAGTTTTTCACTTTCCATCCCCTAATTTGAATGAATGCCTTGGTTTAGAGAAGGAAAAAGAGAAATACTCAGCATCAATCATTTATTTCATTCCTATAACATTGCACTTTGACTTTTTAAAAATATGGTCCCTTAGCTCTGAACCCATCGAGCCACAAATGAATAAAAATAAATTATTTTATAATGGGATCTAGTGATAAAACTCTCTTGTCTGTATAAAAAGGAATTTCATTTTCTCAGGATGCCACAACATTCCCTGCAACCAATTAAATGTTGTTGCTGTTACTTAATGGGAATCTCAGCAACCAATTTGCACACAAAGTCCCACAAATAGCAATTAAATCAATGACCGATTTATTTGGCCTTCATTTCACCAGTTTAGTTATTACCTACCACTACATGATATCTAATTTTATGATTACGTATTGTTAGCAAAGGACATGGCAAGGACTTGTCCACTTTGGAAAATGATGTGCTCACTTGGCAGGGAGCTTGGGAGGTGTGGGAGGGTGGGGTGGCGCAGTTATGTGGCATCTGCAGTTTTTTACCACTGGAAAATAATTACCCCAATGCCCCAGCATAAATCACTCTTCGGAAATGACAAATGTGGAGAAAAATCAGGGGAAGAATTGAAGGTGGTGAAGGTTTGTTTTCATTTTTTCCTCCACTATCTTGTAATAATGCTTGCAAAATGCACAATAATATATTGCTTCCTATTGAATTAGTAATTTCAAAGTGTTTGACATAACATTCTAAAAAACAACTCCTGATGTTGTTTAATACTGAAAGGATGCACTTCAGTAAAGTAGCATGCACCTGTGCACAAGCAATCAGAGTTTCATAGACCTACTTATTTCATTCCGAGTCGCTTCTGCTTCCCTTTGTATGTGCAATGTTATTGAAATAGGAAGGAAACAATCATCCTTTGTTCTCCTATAAAGAACAATGCTGAAATAAATATGTTTAAGGAACACTACAATGCTCTTCAGAAATTATAAAGGAAGGCCAATATTTTTAACATCCAACATTGGTGCTGTATACAATGCATGTATGATTAAATGACGTTTTTCACAATAGGGCACCATCTTTGAAGTCTGGTAATCTAAATTTAAGGTTTGAAATAATAGGAATTATCACTTAAAGGGGCAGCACGGTAGCATTGTGGATAGCACAATCGCTTCACAGCTCCAGGGTCCCAGGTTCGATTCCGGCTTGGGTCACTGTCTGCACATCCTCCCCGTGTGTGCGTGGGTTTCCTCCGGGTGCTCCGGTTTCCTCCCACAGTCCAAAGATGTGCAGGTTAGGTGGATTGGCCATGATAAATTGCCCTTAGTGTTGGATGGGGTTACTGGGTTATGGGGATAGGGTGGAGGTGTTAACCTTGGGTAGGGTGCTCTTTCCAGGAGCCGGTGCAGACTCGATGGGCCGAATGGCCTCCTTCTGCACTGTAAATTCTATGTAAAAGAGCAAAAATGTGTATATATATATTTAGGTACTAAAATAATGAGATGAAATTCATTTACGTTTGATGCTTATTTTTAAGCATGTAAAAATAAAAACACTTCTAAATGCCTGTGGAATGTTCTCAGGTCAGTTAATGATTGTGAGTATTAGAAAAATCATCTTTACAAGATGGAATTAAAAGCAATCTCAGAAACTGTCTGTATGGTAATAAAATAGGATATCACATATTATGTGGTAAATAAGAATCTAAATGGGATAGAAGAGCAAAATATAAATGCTTCTTGGTGGCACAGCGAAGGTTCACTAGTTTGGTTCCTGGTCAGTTGTATGATGAAACAAACCTGTTGGACTTTAACCTGGTGTTGTAAGACTTCTTACTGTGCTCACCCCAGTCCAACGCCGGCATCTCCACATCATAGTTGTATGATGAGCAGCTGAGTAAGTTTGGCAGATACTCTCTGGAGTTTACAAGTCTGAGAACTGACCTCATTAAAACATTCACGATTCTGAAGGGGTGTTAATCTATATAATCACAGGGTCAAGAAAAGTGGGCTCCAGATGTGCCAAACACCATGGGGCCCAGTGGCTGCAGGAGACAGGATTCATTGCTCTAAATGGAGTTGTATGTTGTCCCCCAGGCCAGGCAGCCAGAGGCAGAGCTACAAACTGAATTGAAAAAAAATCCGTAATCCTTTGATTTTTTTTAAAGCTGGTCTGTCAGTGTCCAGTCAATTTCACTGATTTGCTGCTCCGTTTCTGACCTTTGAACATCTTTGTGATTCCAGTTGATCTTGAAAAGCCCATTGAAAACTACTAATCAGGCCAAAGTTCAACAGCAGAGCAGCAACTGAGTTTTCTTGCTTGAAAAATGGTAATTGCAATCTCTATTTTAGAGAAGTGTGTCTGGGGGGGAGCTATCGGAGGGGTGGGGGTATATTGGAGAGCTGGGGAGGTTGGGGGCATATTGTAGCTGTCAGGGGTAGTTGGATGGGTGTTTGAAGGATGGGTTGCAGTTGTTGGAGGGGTGGGATAGGTTGGTGGGTGTTGGAGTGGAGGTTGGGATGATTTTACAGGGAAGGGTTGGAAAGGGTGAAGTTCAGTGGTGTTGGAAGAATTTTTATTTGTTCATAGGATGTGGGCTTTGCTGGCTAGGCTAGCATTCATTGCCCATCGCTAATTGCCCTTGAGAAGGTGGTGGTGAACTGCCTTGTACCAGTGTACACCATGTGGTATAGGTACACCCACAGTGCTATTAGGGAGGGCATTCCAGAACTTTGAAGCAGCCACAGATAAGGAACTTCGAAACATTTCCAAGTCAAGTGGCTTGGAGGGGAACTTCTAGGTGGCGGTGTTCCCATGTATCTGCTACCCTTGATAACTTTGGTGGCGACCATGGAGTGAGTGGTTGGACACATGGCGGCTCCTGCTTGAATGTGTTGTTTTGCTCCCTTTTATCGAACTTTGGGGAATTTCAGCAGAAATATTGTGCAGAGAGCGGAGGGGGTTCAGTTCTCCCCCAGATGGGCATGTCTGCGAGTTCTCTAACCTGAAAGAAGACAGTTAGAGCCTTGGCTAAAGAATTGGAGGAGACTCATGGCACAGATTCAATTGGAAAAATGGTGGAGGAGGAAGGGTCATCATTGACTGGAAAGCTGCCACTGGAGCAGTTGATGAGCTTCCTTGAGGACAAATTTCAGCAGTGTAAAAAAATGTAGAGGGGTATACTGAGGGGTATTGACAGGGTGGATATAGAGAGGATATTTCCTCTTGTCGGAGAATCTAGAATAAGGGGACACTGATCGAAGGCGATTGAAGGGACAGCGGAACCTCTTCACGGGACTGTGGAACGGGGAGGGAAGAACCTGGAGTTGCAGTGGGCAAGGAGCCAAGAGGTGGTGATGTCGAAGGTGATATCGACCAGAGTGACCAGATTGCGTGGAAGCGGACGTGGTAATCCTGGGGGACACATGTAAGATGCTGAGAGCAAAGGTGGAGGACCAGGAAAACAGGTCCAAGCAGCAAAATCTTTGGATTGTGGGCCTACTGGATGGAGTGGAGGGAATGACTGCAACGGGCTACTTTGTGAGAATGCTGACCAGGTTAGGCAACGAGTAGGTGCTGGTCAAGGCCTTGGAGGTGCTTGGGCCCACACTCTGGCGCCTGTTTGGATACACTGAGGGAGAATTCAAAATGTCCAATTCACCTAACAAGAATATTTTTCGAGACTTGTGGGAGGAAACCAGAGCACCCGGAGGAAACCCACGCAGACACTGGGAAAACGTGCAGACTCCAAACAGACAATGACCCAAGCCGGGTCCGTGCTGTTGTGAAACAACAGTGCTAACCACTGTGCTGCCCAGCAAGTAATTAAAAAGTTAAGAGAATGTTATCATTTATTGTGAGGGGAATTGATTACAAAGGTTGGGAGGTGATGCTTCAATTGTACAGGGCATTTGTGAGACTACATCTGGAGTATTATGTACAGTATTGGTCTTATTTAAGGAAAGATGTAAATACATTAGCAGCAATTCAGGGAAGGTTTACTGGAATAATATCAGGAATGAACGGCATGCTTTATGATGAAAGGCTGGAGAGGTTAGGTTTGTATCCACTAGAATTTGGAAGAGTAAGAGGTGACTTGTTCGAAACTTTAATATCCTGAGGGGTATTGACAGGGTGGATATAGAGAGGATATTTCCTCTTGTCAGAGAATCTAGAATGAGGGGACACGATTTAAAGATAAGGGGTCGCTCATTAAAGATAAAAATGAGGAGAATTATTTTCTTTTAGAGGGCAGTGTTTCCTCAAAAGACAGTGGAAGCAGCGTCTTTGAATATTTTTAAGGCAGAGCTAGATCGATTCTTGATTAACAAGGGGGTGTACAATTTTAGCCACCAGAGGAACTGGAACTTCACTTAAAATTCCGACAGAAGAAACCTTGGAGAGAAGCCAGCCACATTCTCCACCCAAAAGGAACTCGGTAGCCATGGGTAGCAAGTATTCCGCAACAACAAGTTTAGAGCTGAGGGTGTTACAAAAGAATCTAAGAACTAGGAAAGGATTGGGCATTTCAGCCCTTTGAGCCTGCTCTGCTATTCAATACGATCATGGCTGATCTGATCCGGAAATACAAAGGGAAACAGGCTGAGCTTGGTTTGTGCCTTGTTTTGGGAGAAAGGAAGCAATGTAGTATGGAAAGTTCATGGTCCTTCCATAGAGAAAAATGGCTTTTAGTGTCGTGGGGCCGTTTGATGAGAATGGTGATTACTGAGGATGGTTCAGGCCTACAAAGGAACCGAAGGGCATTACTAAAAGTGCAACGGCCTTTCGTGCTGAATCCAGTGGAAGAGCTGGGATACAATCCTAAACTTGTGGAAGACACAGAACACCCAACAGACCCAATGATCAACGACGCATCTGCAGCAATGAATGTGCAACGAGCAGGAAAACTGGCAAAGGTGAAGGTGGGACACATTCGCCGATTCAGCCATCACTCAGGAGGTTGACCAGATTATGGCGCAAGCCTGACAGACTGAACTTATAGCAAAATGCATACAACATATGTTTAAAACCATCATGCATATCATGTTGCTTAAAGAACAGTTATGTTTGTAAATTTCAATGCCTTCAAAGGAAGGGGGATGTGGTGATATGCATGCACACATAAATGTATCTGGTTGTGTGAATGTATATAGTTGTACATGTGTGCAGGTAACTATCGGTATGATCTCTGGCTAGCGTCTGGGTGCCAGACATCCATCACGTGACTGGAGTGACTCGCCAGTTGGTAGTAGGACGTTCAACAGAATAGTGCATTTAGAGTAGCTCCCAAGAAATTCGAATAACTTTGTCTGTACAGAAATCTGTTAGTTATCGTTTCCACGTGTTTGCCAATGAATCATCGTTCCAGTTAAACACCTATATGTTCTGTGTGTATCATTCTGTGGGACCACAGAACACAACACTGTTGCGTTAATCACAATGGTGCATTTTGATCCTGTGTGTCTTAATGATTGTGCATGGCATGCTAATGCATTAAAAGAGGGTTCCTGCCACTTGCTGTCAAGAAACATGATCCACAATCCATTACCAACTTAATTTCCAAATTTCGTCTCGCCATCTGGAATCTAATATTTCACTTCCCGCAGCGTTAAGTGTCCTCACTCACCACATTTCTCACTCCTGGAAGAAGCATTAAATTCTGCCCAATGTGAAATCAGAAACAGAAGGAAAAATAAAGCGAGGAAGAATGAAGAGGAAAAAGAGGCAGAAAGGAAAAGCAGGAAAGAAAGTTTAAAACACAGCAGATCTCACAAAACAATTCACAACCTGCAGAAATTACACATGACATTTATGATTGTTCACTTTCTGGTCTAAAGAGGTTGATTGCAAGTAATTCACTGTTATTTTGTTATTACTTGGGGCCAGGGTCATTATTTATCATTACTAGGCTTAACTTTTTATGACATACTTAATGAGAAATTAATATGGAAATACAGTAAATTCATCACAATGAGGTTAAGACTATTTTCAAGAAGTCAATGGCAAATTGGAGCAAATCAGTAAGCAACTAGAGATTCATAATTCATAGAGTATTCCTTTATCACTATATATTGCTGCCCAATTTGCACATTAATAATAGTCTGCTTCAGTCAGAATTTTTTTTCTAGAAAAATCTATCTCATAGATCCATACAGTCCAGAAGGAGGTCATTAGGCCAATCCTCCAAACGAGCTCCCTACCTGGGCCCACTCCCCCGCCTTGTCCCTGTAACCCCACCTAACCTGCACATTTTTGGACTGTGGGAGGAAACTGGAGGAAACCCACGCAGACACAGAACGTACAAACTCCACACAAACATTCACCCAAGGCCAGAATCAAACCCAGATCCCTGCGAGGCAACAGTGCTAACCACTGTGCCATTTTAGTTCCATTTGATCTGTGCCACTTCTGTGACAAATACAACACTTCAGATCTTCCATTTATTTAGAAATAATTGTCAGGAGAGAAATCATTCTCCCAACATTAATGGCCATTGTGACAATATGTATATTGTAAGGTAAGGTAAATGAAGGGTTAACAATTTAATGCAAATGCATTCAACCACTAGACGGTGATCAAGAGCATGTACGTTGATCACGTGATACCCTTGATTCTGGGAGTAGGTGGAATAGAGGGTAGTCACGTCTTCAGAAGCTCTGTAGATAGAATCATAATTTTAGTTTGTTTGGAGTGTTTATACCTCAGTAAGCAATTCTTATATCTTAGTAATCTAGTTAGTTGTAGTGTTAATAAATCAGCTTTGTTCAAAACATAACTTGATGTTCTTTGTGAGACACTACATTTTGAAGCCACTCTCATCAAGAAGGCAAAAAACACCACAGACGTTCTAATTTTCGAGAAGTAAATATGACTGTAGTGTTGAAGACTTGTGAAATTCTCAGATGGGTTGCAAAGCTCTGATTGATCTGACTTCATTATTTGTAGTAAACATGAAAACCAGGTTTTTGTCAGATCTTTTTCTGTCTATTCTATCATTGCTTTAAATCCCACAGCACAAGTTTCATAACATGTGGGTATTTGCAAAATAGAACAATCATACGAAACATTCAGTAATTGATAGCACACAAGCTGGAAGAAGTCATGACATTACAGTAAACACCATTTACCACAAAATCTCAACACAGCATGTTAATTTTTTGCTTGTTAGATGGCTCAAAACTTAAAACTCTTTGCTGTAATAGTTGCTAAATAATGAAAGGCACTGCCAACTTAATCAAACTTATTTCAAACGTGTATGTTGCATAATTTTTTGAAATTGTTGGACATGATTTTACAGTCAGCAGCCAACATTGTTACACTGTGGTTACGGATATGCTTGTTATGGGATTTCACACTGCAGTCAATCAATTATTTTTTGAAAATGGAATACAGAGCATGGAGAATCTGAGGAAACAGGGCAAGCAACTGTCTGTCTCCTTATCTAAGTAGACATAGAAAGCAAAACAAAGGGAGTTAAAGGTGGTTTATTTAACTAAGAGTTAAAAGAAGTAAATAAAAAGTTTTTTTAAAAATTGTTGCTCAAGTTTTAATAATTAAAATGCACAAGAATGAGACTCCATGCTTTATCACTGCCAGAGTTTGTTTACAGTAATTAACTCTGAACCACGATTAGTAGGGTGTGTGCACTAGAATGGTCAACTCCTAACTATTTCCAGTAATTTTAGTGCATGTATATCAACGAAACACACCAACATCACACTGTTCAATGTATTGGAATAGAACGTCAGATGGCAAAATACCATTATTATACACTGTCTGGAGAGTAGAGCATGATGGACAACAACATTCATTTAATTGCTAATGTGTGGCCACTGGAAGTTGCTGTCCAATTCACTTTTAATAATGAAAGTCTTTGACAAAAAGGATTAAGGCAAATCCCAATGCTTTCTATATGTATATAAAGAGGAAGAAGTTGACCAGGGCAAGGATTGGCCCACTCAAGGACAGGGGAGGGAATCTATGCGTGGAGCATGAGAAAATGGGTGAGGCACTAAATGAATACTTTGCAACAGTATTCACCAAAGAGAAGGACTTGGTGGATGATGAGTCTGGCAAAGGGTGTGGAGATAGTCAGGGGCACATTGAGATCAAAACGGAGGAGGTGTTGGGCGTCTTGAAAAGCATTAAGGTAGATAAGTCAAAGGGAGGTAAAGGTGGTTAATTTTACTAAGAGTTAAAAGAAGTAAATAAAAAGTTTTTTAAAAAATTGTTGCTCAAGTTTTAATAATTAAAATTCACAAGAATGAGAAGGAGCCGTGCTCCGAAAGCTCGTGTTTGAAACAAACCTGTTGGACTTTAACCTGGTGTTGTAAGACTTCTTACTGTGCTCACTCCATGCTTTATCACTGCCAGAGAGTTGGTGTGTTTCTTTGATATACATGCACTAAAATTACTGGAAATAGTTAGGGGTTGACCATTCTAGTGCACACACCCTACTAATGGTGGTTCAGAGTTAATTACTGTAGGTAACACAGTGGTTAGCACTGTCGCTTCACAGAGCCAGGGACCCGAGTTCGATTCCCGGCTTGGGTCACTGTCTGCGGAGTCTGAACGTTCTCCCTGTGTCTGCGTGGATTTCCTCCGGATGGGCTTGTTAGGTGAATTGGACATTCTGAATTCTACCTCAGTACACCCGAACAGGCACTGGAGGTGGTGTCTAGAGGATTTTCACAGTAACTTCATTGCAGTGTAGATGTAAGCCTACTGGTGACACTAATAAAGATTATTAGCGAGAGGTAGCATGGTTTTGTGAAGAGGAGGTTGTGTCTCACTATCTTGATTTTTTTCAAGGAAGTGACAGAGATGATTGATGAATTAGGGCAGTTGATGTTGTCTACATCGACTTCAGTAAGGCCTTTGACAAGGACCCTCATGGCAGACTGGTACAGAAGGAGAAGTCACATGGGATCAGATGTCAGTTGGCAAGATGGATTCAGAACTGGCTTTGTCATAGAAGGCAGGGTAGCAGTGGAAGGGTGCATTTCTGATTGGAAGGCTGTGACTAGTGGTGTTCCACAGGGATCATTGGCTTGGACCTTTGCTGTTTATGATATATATAAATGATTTGGAGGAAAATGTAACTCATCTGATTAGTAATTTACAGACAACACAAAGGTTGGATGAATTGTGGATAGTGACCGTCAGAGGATACAGCAAGACATAGATCGGTTGGAGACTTGGGTGGAGAGATGGCAGATGGAGTTTAATCTGGATAAATGTGAGGTAATGCATTTTGAAAGGTCTAATAGAGGTGCGAAATATACAGTAAATGACAGAACCCTTAAGAGTATTGACTGGCAGAGGGACATCTAGACAAATATATGAATAGGGTGGGAATGGAAGGGCACGGATTCTGTAAGTGCAGACGGTTTTAGTTTAGGCAGGTACCATGGTCGGCGCAGGCTTGGAGGGCTGAAGGGCCTGTTCCTGTGCTGTATTGTTCTTTGTTACTTGTGTATCAAGATGCCCCTTAAACATCATTATCGTATCTGCTTCCATCACCTCCCCCAGCAGCGAGTTCCAGGCACCCACTATCCTCTGTGTAAAAAACGTACCTCGCAATCTCCTCTGGCCCACTGAAAGTGGCTATGAGGTGGAGGAAGGTAATCAAGAAGGCATACAGCATGCTTGCCTTTATTGGCCGGGCCATTGAGTATGAGAATTGGCAAGTCATGTTGCAGCTGTATAGACCCTTAGTTAGGCCACACTTGGAGTATAGCGTTCAATTCTGGTCACCTCACTACCAGAAGGATGTGGAGGCTTTAGCGAGGGTGCAGAAGAGATTTACCAGGATGTTGCTTGGTATGGAGGGCATTAGCAATGAGGAGAGGTTGGATAAACTCGGTTTGTCCTCACTAGAACGAAGGAGGTTGAGGGGCGGCCCGATAGAAGTCTGCAAAATTATGAGGGCCATGGACAGAGTGGATATTCAAAAGCTTTTTCCCAGGGTAGAGGGGTCAATTACTTGGGTTTAGGTGTGAGAGGTAAAGTTTTGAGGAGATGTGCGAGCTACTTTTTTTATACAGAGGATAGTGGGTGCCTGGAACTCGCTGCTGGGGATATGGTGGAAGCAGATACGATAATGATGTTTAAGGGGCGTCTGGACACACAAAGAACAATACAGCACAGGAAAAGGCCCCTCAGCCCTCCAAGCCTGCACCGACCATGCTACCTGCCTGAACCAAAACCATCTCCACTTACGGAGTCCGTGTCCTTCCATTCCCACCCTATTCATACATGTCGAGATGTTCCTTAAATACTGCTATCGTACCTGCTCTCACCACCTCCTCAGGCAGTGCATTCCATATATTTACCACCCTCGCCAGTGGCGGCTATGAAGGAGTAAGTCACACATTTGGTGGCTCCTGCTCGGGTCGGACCTTTGGACCTTTTCCCCCGATTTTCTCATTCTCATGATTGTTGCTCATTCTGGTGAGTGCGCTTTGCACTCAATTGGCTCTGTTTTATTACTTAGCTCGAGAGTCGCCAGGTATCCTTATGATACCACCACGAGGTTCAAGTTCAAGTTCAGATCAATGACTCAATACACCAATTAGTAAGGTTCAAAACAAGACAGTTATTCTCTACTCATGCATATAATACTAAAAGACTAAACTATTGCTACCACTAATAGGCCAATATTGGGGGCAGCACGGTAGCATGGTGGTTAGCATAAATGCTTCACAGCTCCAGGGTCCCAGGTTCGATTCCCGGCCGGGTCACTGTCTGTGTGGAGTCTGCACGTCCTCCCCGTGTGTGTGTGGGTTTCCTCCTGGTGCTCCGGTTTCCTCCCACAGTCCAAAGATGTGCGGGTTAGGTGGATTGGCCAGGCTAAATTGTCCGTAGTGTCCTAAAAAGTAAGGTTAAGGGGGGTTGTTGGGTTACGGGTATAGGGTGGATACGTGGGTTTGAGTAGGGTGATCATTGCTCGGCACAACATCGAGGGCCGAAGGGCCTGTTCTGTGCTGTACTGTTCTATGTTCTAATACTTATCTGGATAAGGGAACCCGCCGGATCAGGGAACAATGGCCTCTTGCTCTGTACTGGATCTGCAGGCTTCCAGCTGGTATGGACTAAGGGGTCAAGAGTGTCTAACTCGTAGTGTGCGTTGTATGACACTTACTTGGTGGTGCAGCAATTGGCCAGGCCTCTCCTTCTTACGGTCAAGTTCTTCGAGAGCTGCTAAGGTGTTCTGCTGGGAGGGCCGGCTAAGAGAGCGAACTGAACTTGGGACCTGTCTTTTATAGGTCCCAGGGGCTTCGCGCCCTTTTGGGCGGACCCCGAGCTTACTGTCAATCGATTGGATCTCATAACAATCGATTGGTATGAATCCCCCCAATACTGGGGCCGTTCCTCGATCATTTGGCGGTTCTTCCTGGCTTGTTTGTCTCCTTTGTTTCAGACTCCCGCTGGCGCCGAGGAGTCTGACCTGCTAATGTAGCTAATCGTTGTATCCATTGTTCCTGGGAATCGCTCATTAATATTCAAACTGCTGGTTTTGATGCTGTCTGCTTTCTTTGCAGGCAGAATACACAGGAAGATTCTGCAACCTGCTTGTCTTTCTTAAAGTGTCCAATTTTCCCTGCGTGCTTTGTAAATCGCCATTTTGGGTCGGGAAGTGGCCAACTTCGGTGGCTACACTATCGGACTTGATTTGGTAAATTGATGGTAGAGGCAATTGTGGAGTAGTTCCTACATCGGTGCATGGAGAGGCGGACGAGAAGTGCTGACTAGAAGGAAGAAATAGACGAACAGAGAAGGCTTGGGCTGAAGCTGCAGCAGGAGAAAGTATGGCGGATGATCGGAGCCGTGGCTTGTTGACCCAGCGGTCAATGGAGCAGCTGATGTAGTTTATCCAGGAGGGCTTCGCCAAGCAGAAGCAGGAATGCTTGGTCCCAATTAAAGAATCAATTGCACGGCTGGAAATTAGATTGGATGCCCAAGGTCGGGCGATCCAGAAAGTAGATAAGGCGCTGGCTGAGCAGGAGGAACATCAAACTGCGGCGGAGTTGGAGGTGGGGATGCTGAGACACCAGCAAAAAAGGCTCCTAGAGAAGGTGGAAGACTAGAGAATAGGTCCCACCAGCAGAACTTGAAAATTGTCAGTCTCCCAGAGGCGTCCTTAGGAGCGGACACTGGGGCATACATAGTGGGCATGTTCGAGAAGTTGCTGGGGGATTGGACGTTCTCCCGACACTTGGAGGTGGACAGAACTCACAGAGCGCTCACAAGGAAGCCGCGAGTGGGGAGGGGGGATGCGTGAGGCGCGGGCTGGAGACTGGCCCAAGAAAGGTGATGGCTGATTGGCGAAGGGGGTGGGCGATGAGCCCCCCAACTAGGCTGATCACATGGAATGTGAGAGGGCTAAATGGGCTGGTTAAGAGGGCATGCATGTTCGCACATTTGAGAGGACTGAAGGTGGACGTGGTAATGTTACAGGAGACGCACCTTAGAGTAACTGATCAGATTAAGGAAGGGATGGGTCGGACAGGTTTTTCACTCGGGGCTGGAGTCGAAGCCTAGAGGGGTCGCGATCCTGATTAATAAGCGAGTGCTTTTTGAGGCGGTAAGAACAGTTGCGGATGTTGAGTCCAGTACATTATGGTCAGTGGGAAACTGGAGGGGTTACAGGTGGTACTAGTAAATGTGTACGCGCCAAATTGACGTGGAGTTTATAAGGAGGATGCTGGGGAAGATCCCGGACCTGGATTCGCACAAGTTGGTCATGGGAGGGGACACAGTTATTGACCCTGGGTTAGACGGGTCGAGCTCAAGGACGGGCAGGGTGCCAGCAATGGCAAAAGAGCTAAAGGGGTTTATGGAGCAAATGGAGGGGGTGGACCCCTGGAGATTCGGGCGGACGAGAGTGAAGGAGTTCTCCTTCTACCCTCACATGCATAAAGTGTACTCCAGGATTGATTTTTTAAAATTTTGAACAGGGCTCTACTGACGGGGGTACTGAACACGGGGTATTCGCCGATCACAATCTCAGATCATGCCCCGCACTGGGTTGACCTACAGGTTGGCAGGGAGAGTAGCCAGCGTCTGCATTGGAGGCTGGACATGGGACTTTTAGCTGATGAAGAGGTGTGCCGGTGGCTGAGGAAATGTATCCAGAACTACCTGGAAGTCAACGACACGGGTGAAGTTTCGGCGGCAGTGGTCTGGGAGGCATTGAAGGCAGTGGTTAGAGAGGAACTGATATCGATACGGGCCCACTGGGAGAAGGCAGGGAGAGCAGAGATGGATCGACTGATAAAGGAGATATTGCAGGTCGACAGGAGGTATGTGGAGACCCCAGAGGCAGGGCTTTTAAGGGAACGATGGAGCCTACAGGCGGAGTTTGGCTTGTTAACTACAGGGAGGGCGGTAGAGCAGCTGAGGAAGGTGAGGGGGTGGGGGCGATCTATGAGCATGGGGAGAAGGCCAGCAGAATTCTTGCGCAGCAGCTTAGAAAGAGGGAGGCAGCCAGGGAAATTGGGAAAGTAAAGGACGGGGACGGGAACATGGTTGGAGATTCAGCAGGGGTTAATACGAAGTTCAAAGAGTTTTACGGTAGGCTGTATGGGTCGGAACCCCCAGCTGGGCCAGAGGGGATGAGGCGCTTTTATAGGGGGGCTGAATTTCCCAAAGGTGGACGGGGGCTTGGCAGAAGGGCTGGGGACCCTGATCGGGTTGGAAGAGATAGCAGAGAGTCTGAAGGCCATGCAGTCGGGTAAAGCCCCAAGTTCTCTGGGATATTGGGGCCGCTGTTGATGAGGACATTCAATGAGGCATGGGGTGCGTCCCCCGACGATGTCACAGGCCACGATCTCGCTGATTCTGAAGCGGGACAAGGACCGGGAGCTATGTGGGTCCTCCAGGCCGATATCCCTACTAAATGTGGACGCCAAACTGCTGGCCAAAATCTTGTCCTCTAGGATTGAAGACTATGTTCCGGATGTGATTGGGGAGGACCAGATGGGGTTTGTTAAGGGTAGGCAGCTGATGGACAATTTAAGAACGTTGTTAAATGTGATCATGATGCTCCCAGAAGGTAGGGATGTGGAGGTAGTGATCACAATGGACGCAGAGAAGGCATTTGATCGAGTGGAATTGGTATATATGTGGGAAGTACTGGGGCGGTTTGGATTTGGGCGGTGCTTTGTTGACTGGGTCAGGTTGTTGTATCAGGCTCCTGTGGCGAGCGTACGGATGAACAGGTCAACATTGGACTAGACAGGGATGCCCCCTCTCCCCACTGCTGTTCGCGTTAGCCATAGAGCCGCTGGCAATTGCGCTGAAAACCTCAAGGGACTGGAAGGGGCTGGTCCGGTGGGGGAGTGGAACACAGAGTCTCGCTTCACGCAGGCGACCTGCTCCTTTATGTATCGGCCCCACTGGAGGGGATGGAAGAAATTATGAGGATTATGAGGGAATTTGGCCGGTTTTCGGGGTATAAGCTAAATATGGGGGAAAGTGATGTTGCTCGTTCTGGGTGAGTGTGCTTTACACTCAATTTGGCTCTGTTTTGTTCCTTAGCTCTAGAGTCGCCAGGTATCGTTAAGATACCGCCACATGTTTCAAGTTCAAGTTCAAAGCAATAAATCCATACACCAGTTAGTAAGTTCAAACAAGACACGTTTATTATATTACAGTAATCTACTAATCATGCATATAAACTATATGACTAGGCTAATCCTACCACTAATAGGCCAAATACTTATCTGGATAAGGGGACTGCCGGATCAGGGAACAACGGCCTCTAGCTTTGTCCTGGGTCCGCAGGCTTCCAGTAATTATGGACTAAAGGAGGTCAGGAGTGTCTACTCTCATAGCGTGCATTGTGACACTTGCTGGCGGCTGCTGTTCCAGACCTCTCCTCCTCAAGGTTCTTCTGCTGCAACGGTGTTCTGCTGGGAGGGCTGGCTGGTCAAGGAGAGGCTGGCAGAGAGAGAGAGCTGGGGTCGCGGTCTCTGTCTTATACCCCTCTCAGGGTCTCGCGCCCACCTGAGCAGACCCTCTATACACTCGCAATCGATTGGGTCTCTTCCCAATCGATTGATTTGAATTCCCCAATAACGGGGCAGTTCCTTGATCACTGGGGCGGTTTTTGGGACTTATTGTTTTGGACTTCTTTGGCGCCGAGAAGTCTGGCCTTCCATTCAATGTATCGATTTGTGTTTAACTTGTTTCTATTGTACCTGGGGATCGCCCGGTATCACCTCATTAGTATGCTAACTGGTTTCTTTTCACAGTGCTGTCTGGTTTCTGCAGCAGTCAGAACTGGTTTCTGCAGTAGTCTGAATATACAAGCGCTTTGCAAGCTGCTTGGTTTACAACATGTCCATTTTCCCTGCATTCCTTGCAATCTTCCATTTTGTGTTGGGCAGTGGTCACCCAGGTGGCTACAGTGAGATAAGCTATCCATAACTTCTTTGAATAACCTTGAGGTAAAATTTGATCCTTGATCCAATTGTATTTCTGTGGGTCGACCATATCTACCAAAGAATTGAAATAACTCCTCCACAACCTTTTAGCTGCAATATTACAGCTCGTGAAACCTAGTCGTCACATCCATTATAGTCAAAAGATATTGATTCCTAATTTTTGTTTTAGGAAGCAGTCCTCTGTAATAGAAAGAACAAAGAGCAAAACAAAATTACAGCAGAGGAACAGGCCCTTCAGCCCTCCATGCCTGCGCTGATTCAGATCCTATATCTATAACTGTCGCATATTTTCTAAGGATCTGTGTCCCTCTGCTCCCCGCCCATTCATGTATCTTTCTAGATACATCTTAAATGACGCTATTGTGCCCGCCTCTACCACCTTCACCAGCAATGCGTTTGTGCTGGCTATAGAGCCGCTGGCAATTGCTCTGAGAGCTTCAAGGGACTGGAGAGGGCTGTGTAGGGGTGTGGGGGTGGGAGGGTGGGGGGAGTGGAACATAAATTCTCGTTATATGACCTGCTATTATACGTGTCAGATCCAATGGCGGGGATGGATGGAATCATGGAAACCCTCGGGAATTTGGTCGGTTCTCAGGATATAAATTGAAAATGGCAAAGAGCGAGTTGTGGGTAGTGCAGGCGAGGGGTTAGGAGAGTAGGCTGAGGGGGCTGCCGTTCAGGCTGGTAGGGAAAAGCTTCAGATATTTAGGGATACAAGTAGCGCGGGACTGGGGTAAGTTGCATAAGCTAAACTTGTCCCGGTTAGTGGAGAAAATGAGGGATGAGTTCCGGAGATGGGATCCGCTCCCGCTGTCATGAGCGGGGAGAGTGCAGATGGTAAAGATGACGATTCTCCCGAGATTCTTGTTCGTATTTCAGTGTCTCCCCATTTTCATTCCGCGGTCCTTCTTTAAGAGGCTAGATAAAATTATCCTGGGATTTGTTTGGGCGGGAAAGTTCCCACGGGTCAGGAAGGCGATGCTCGAGAGGAACCATGGGGAAGGGGGGCTGGCGTTGCCGAACTTTAGCAACTACTACTGGGCAGCTAACTTAGCCATGGTAAGGAAATTGATGGTGGGTACGGGGTCGGTTTGGGAGCGGATGGATGTTGCTTCGTGCAGGGGCACCAGTTTGGCAGACTTGGCTACGGCACTTCTGCCGCTCCCGCCAGCCGATAATCCACCAGCCCTATAGTGGCTCTACGGATCTGGGGCCCGTGGAGGAGGCATATAGGGGAAGTGAGAGCATCGGTTTGGTCCCCAATCTGTGGCAACCACCGATTTACCCCAGGGAATATGAACGGTTGGTTCCAACTATGGCAGAGGGTGGGGATTGCGAGGATGGGCGGTCTGTTCCTGGAAGGGAGCTTCCTGAGCATGAGGGCGTTGGAGGAGAAGTTTGGGCTGGTGAGAGGGAATGATTTCAGGTACTTGCAGGTGCGGGATTTCGTACGCAGACTGGTACCATCCTTCCCACGCCTCCCACCAAGGGGGATCCAGGACAGGGTAGTTTTCAGAGGAGAGAGGGGAGAGTCTTCTACATCTATAAAGAACTAATGGGAGCAGAAGAGGCACAGATAGAAGAACTGAAGCTTAAGTGGGAGGAGAAGCTCGGGGGGGAGATAGAGGACGGCATATGGGCAGACGCTTTGAGTATAGTAAACACGACTACAACATGCGCCAGGCTCCGTCTGATCCAGTTCAAGGTCGTACATCGGGCCCACATGATGGTAACCCGGATGAGAAAATTCTTTGGGCTGGAGGACAAATGTGCTAGATGTGCCAGAGGACCAGCGAATCATGTACACATATACTGGGTATGTCCTAAACTCAGAGGGTACTGGCAGGGATTCGCGGACGTCATGTCCTGGGTATTGAAGACTGGGATAGCAATGAGTCCTGAGGTGGCAATTTTTGGGGTTTCGGAGGACCTGGGAGTACAGGAGGAGAAAGAGGCCGACGTCTTGGCCTTTGCTTCCCTGGTATCCCAGCGACGAGTACTATTGGCATGGAGGGACTCAAAGCCCCCGAAGTCTGAAGTATGGCTTTCGAACATGGCGAGCTTTCTCGGGCTGGAGAAAATTAAGTTCGCCTTGAGAGAATCACTGTCAGGGTTCGCCCGGAGGTGGCAGCCATTTGATGACTTATAGAACATAGAACATAGAACGATACAGCGCAGTACAGGCCCTTCGGCCCTCGATGTTGCACCGACATGGAAAAAAACTAAAGGCCATCTAACCTACACTATGCCCTTATCATCCATATGCTTATCCAATAAACTTTTAAATGCCCTCAATGTTGGCGAGTTCACTACTGTTGCAGGTAGGGCATTCCACGGCCTCACCTCTCTTTGCGTAAAAAACCCACCTCTGACCTCTGTCCTATATCTATTACCCCTCAATTTAAGGCTATGTCCCCTCGTGCTAGCCACCTCCATCCGCGGGAGAAGGCTCTCGCTGTCCACCCTATCTAACCCTCTGATCATTTGTATGCCTCTATTAACTCACCTCTTAACTTTCTTCCCTCTAACGAAAACAACCTCAAGTCCATCAGCCTTTCCTCATAAGATTTTCCCTCCATACCAGGCAACATCCTGGTAAATCTCCTCTGCACCCGTTCCAAAGCTTCCACGTCCTTCCTATAATGAGGCGACCAGAACTGTACGCAATACTCCAAATGTGGCCGTACTAGAGTTTTGTACAACTGCAACATGACCTCATGGCTCCGGAACTCAATCCCTCTACCAATAAAGGCCAACACACCATAGGCCTTCTTCACAACCCTATCAACCTGGGTGGCAACTTTCAGGGATCTATGTACATGGACACCGTCATCCCTCTGCTCATCCACACTACCAAGAATTTTACCATTAGCCAAATATTCCGCATTCCTGTTATTCTTTCCAAAGTGAATCACCTCACACTTCCCCGCATTAAACTCCATTTGCCACCTCTCAGCCCAGCTCTGCAGCTTATCTATGTCCCTCTGTAACCTGCAACATCCTTCCGCACTGTCTACAACTCCACCGACTTTAGTGTCGTCTGCAAATTTACTCACCCATCCTTCAGCTATAAAAATGACAAACAGCAACGGCCCCAGAACAGATCCTTGTGGTACGCCACTCGTAACTGAACTCCATTCTGAACATTTCCCATCAACTACCACTCTCTGTCTTCTTTCAACTAGCCAATTTCTGATCCACATCTCTAAATCACCCTCAATCCCCAGCCTCCGTATTTTCTGCAATAGCCGACCGTGGGGAACCTTATCAAACGCTTTACTGAAATCCATATACACCACATCAACTGCTCTACCCTCGTCTACCTGTTCAGTCACCTTCTCAAAGAACTCGATAAGGTTTGTGAGGCATGACCTACCCTTCACAAAACCATGCTGACTATCCCTAATCATATTATTCCTATCTAGATGATTATAAATCGTATCTTTTATAATCCTCTCCAAGACTTTACCCACCACAGACGTTAGGCTCACCGGCCTATAGTTACCGGGGTTATCTCTACTCCCCTTCTTGAACAAAGGGACCACATTTGCTATCCTCCAGTCCTCTGGCACTATTCCTGTAGCCAATGATGACCTAAAAATCAAAGCCAAAGGCTCAGCAATCTCTTCCCTGGCTTCCCAGAGAATCCTAGGATAAATCCCATCAGGCCCCGGGGACTTATCTATTTTCACCTTGTCCAGAATTGCCAACACTTCTTCCCTACGCACCTCAATGCCATCTATTCTAATAGCCTGGGTCTCAGCATTCTCCTCCACAATATTATCTTTTTCCTGAGTGAATACTGACGAAAAGTATTCATTTAGTATCTCGCTTATCTCCTCAGCCTCCACACACAACTTCCCACCACTGTCCTTGACTGGCCCTACTCTTACCCTAGTCATTCTTTTATTCCTGACATACCTATAGAAAGCTTTTGGGTTTTCTTTGATCCTACCTGCCAAAGACTTCTCATGTCCCCTCCTTGCTCGTCTTAGCTCTCTCTTTAGATCCTTCCTCGCTTCCTTGTAACTATCAAGCGCCCCAACTGAAACTTCACGCCTCATCTTCACATAGGCCTCCTTCTTCCTCTTAACAAGAGATTCCACTTCTTTGGTAAACCACGGTTCCCTCGCTCGACCCCTTCCTCCCTGCCTGACTGGTACGTACTGATCAAGAACACGCAATAGCTGTTCCTTGAACAGCTCCACATATCCAGTGTGCCCAACCCTTGCAGCCTACTTCTCCAACCTACACATCCTAAGTCATGTCTAATGGCATCATAATTGCCCTTCCCCCAGCTATAACTCTTGCCCTGCTCCTACTTCTCCACGGAGAATTAATCGTCAGCGGGGGGGGGGTGGGGTGGGGGGTTTAGGGTAGCGTAGAGTAGGAGGTTGCTCAGGCAGGTTCTTGCGAGAGGGGAGCCGATGCTTGCATTATGTCTTGTTTGCTTTTTGTACACTATGGTATAATATTGCTGTTTTATATGTCAAAAATACCTCAATAAAATTGTTCATTAAAAAAAACATTTCCCCATGCTCCAGCACATACTTCGCTTCCAGCTCCTTCAATCATGCAAACCGACCCCCAAGAAACAAATCTTTTAGTGTCTCAATCCCCTTCTCCTTCCGAAAATTTCCATCCCACTTCCCTGGCTTAAATCGCCATTTCCCTTGACCCTGCCTGCAACCCGAAGTGTTGGCGAAACTGCCTCCAAATTTTCAATGAAGCTATTATTTTTTTTTTAAATTTAGAGTACCCAATTAATTTTTCCAATTAAGGGGCAATTTAGCATGGCCAATCTACCTAGCTTGCACATTTTTGGGTTTTGGGGGTGAAACCCACGCAAACACGGGGAGAATGTGCAAACTCCACACGGACAGTGACCCAGAGCTGGGATCGAGCCTGGGACCTCGGCGCTGTGAGGCAGCAATGCTAACCACTGTGCCACCGTGCTGCCCCCAATGAAGCTATTATTACCTAACTCCCTGAGTATTTCCTCGGGAACGGCGCTGTTGCTCGTGCCTTCAATCCCCACCCCCTACACAAACTCTCCTCCATTCTGACCCACTGGGAATCAGTGCCTCTGAACCAGCACCGCACCTTCTCCACATTTGCCGCCCAGTAATAATACATCAGGCTCGGAAGACCCAAAGCATTCTTGCGGACTTGACACTCCATGGAGGAAGAGGACACCTGCTCCTAGTGGCCTTGGAATTCACTGCAGCACTGAACCTGGGTCATTCCAGATGTGCCGGTGTCAGGAGGGGGGGTTTGGAAAAACTGGAGATTGACGTGTCCTTGGTGGCAGGTCCCAGGTTGGCCTCCTGAGTTTCCTCCTCCCTGATGGTGCCCATATAACCCTGAGGGACTCCATGGGATGGAGGGCAGTTGGAGTGAGCTCCAGAGGCCTCTGAGTCATCTGGCTCTGCCATTCTAGCAGCTCCCATTTGGTTGCACCATCGTGTTGACGCCCTCAACAATGCTCCTCAGTGTCTAGGCCAGGGGTGGGCAAACTTTTCCGTGCAAGGGCCACATTCAGAAATTCACAATTTTAAAGGGCCGCATAGTATATTAAGTAAAATAATTACTTCACCCGGTTATGATTCTGGGCACCTCATATAGAACATAGAACAGTACAGCACAGAACAGGCCCTTCGGCCCTCGATGTTGTGCCGAGAAATGATCACCCTACTCAAGTCAACGTATCCACCCTATACCAGTAACCCAACAGCCCCCCCATTAACCTTTTAAAAAAAAAAAAATTTTTTTTTTTAATGACTTGATCTTGGTGGGCCACATAAAGACCTTTGGCGGGCCACATGTGGCCCGCGGGCTGTAGTTTGCCCACCCCTGGTCTAGGCCATGTTTTGCAGTGCCTTGGCAATCTCGACCTGTGTCTGGGACACCTCCCTCAATGGCTGGGACATGATGTCAAGACCCTCAGCTCTGGTCGTCACAGATTGAGCCACGCCTTGGACACCACCACTCAAGATACAGACATTGTGCTCTTTGTTCTCCACTGCGGTCGCCATCCTAGCAGTATTGTCATTACCACCTCCTGCATCTGCAGTCTTTGGGACTCCTGCAATTGGCCTGGCACTCGCTGGAAAGTTGCTGAAACCCACTCCTAAATCCTAAGGCTGTGTGATATCTATATTGATATGTATATAGACAAGTTAGTGAAGGGTTAATTATTACACCTCAGTGTAAATCAAACACTAGAGGGTACCACCACTTCTCTGTATTTAAGTCAGACCTGAGGGAATTCTGGGTATAGTGTAAGAGTTAGCAAAGGAGAAAGCTTGAGAACAGCACGTGGAGTAGTTTAGATTAGACAGAGTTAACACGAGGATATCATTAGTGACTTCTAGATTATTGATTATTGCTAGACAGATTCAATATTACTTTATTACTAGTTATAGCACAGTAGTGTATGTGAACTTCATTAAATTAATCCTAATCTAATAAAACAGTTTTGATACAATCGAAAGATTGGTGGTTTCTTTGTCATTAACTTAACGGACCATTCTGGATCAAAAGCCAAAGGACAATGACATACTACTACCAAAGGTAATATAACAATATCATCTGCAACAGCTCTTTTTTGAAAATAAATCTAGAGTACCCAATTCTTTTTTAAAATTAAGGGGCAATTCAGCATGGCCAATTCACCTACCCTGCACATCTTTTTGTGGTGTGGGGGTGAGACCCACGCAGACCTGGGGTGAATGTGCCAATTCCACAGGGAAAGTGACCCAAGGCAGGGATTGAACCTGGGTCCTCCACGCTATGGGGCAGCAGTGCTAACCACTGCATCACCGTTCTGTTCCTGTCTGCAACAGCTCTGGGAGAACCTTGTGGAGAGGCTTGACATCTGACTGGGATCCAGCTGAGTCTGACTGCTGACTCCCTTGGATGTTCCTGCCTTCACCTGATGTGCATCAGCAACTGCACGGTGCTCAACAGGTTGTGCCCCAGGAGGTTGTCCTCTAATGGTTCCCATCACTAGGGAAAAGTACCTCCTGCTGGTCTTTGCCTGCCCTGAGAGTGCTGTCATGCATTGTCACTGAACTTTGGGGCAATCGGCTTCTTATTTCCTGGGGCAAATCCAATGCTTGCCACAACAAGGCCCCCTGGTCTGCAGAGAGTGAATGTGTGTGCGTGTGTCATTTAAATATGGCATCCGAAAATATGAGTAGGTGAGGTAACGGTGAAGCAGAGGAATCCCAGCCCACCTGCCATGAGACAATATGTATACATTCATGCACATATGATGAGTTGAAAAGCAGACATTCCAGTTCGGAAACGCCACCACACTTAAGTTTCCAGAGTAGAAAATTTCACCCGAAGAGAGAAACAAAGAGAAAAGGAAATGAGAGAAAGAGATTATAAAAGTGACCCAAAATAAAAGTTAAAAAATAATATATTTTTCATTTTTAAAATGCTCAGCGGTGGTTGAAGCCTGAAGGACGGAAATGCCACATTAACAATTTTTTAGTCCTAAAGAGGTTGTTTGGTAGCAAGTCTTAATTACTATTTTTTAATAGTGTGGTAAGTCTTAATTACTAATTAAAACTTACCGCACCATTAAAAAAAAATTTACACTTTAATTGAGAAGGCCAAACTGCTTTCAAGCATATTTTATAGGTAAGTATTGCAGCTGCACATCCTTCCTGTATGTGAATGCTGAGTCACTCAGCAAGAAACTTTTAGAACAAAGCTGAGGAGCGGGGCAACTAGGATCGCAACTTTCTGTGTTTAACGCTATCTGTGCAGATGCCGGAGCATGCTGTCCGATTTACTCACAAATAAGAGTGCGCACAAGTGGCCTCTTAGTTTGATGCAAAATCTGGGCTGGTATTTGTCACTGTCAAAATGTGAGAATAAATCCGAGATCCTGATTCCGATTGAGCTCCTGAATTTTTAACAATGTCTGAAACTGCAGTACAAACAGATAAGGTGCACTCTGTACTGTAACAATTCTGATATATTTTATAGGATGCATATCAGATGGAAAAAAAATCTGCCCAATCTATTTTATTGAACCGTAATTTTCTCAAAGATTAGGGTAACTGACATCCACATAGGCACATTGGGGTAAATTGTCTCCTGAATTGTAATTTCTGTCCACATAGTATACATACTAAAAATAAAGTGAAACAGATATGCATTTTATGGTATAGCAGTAAACGTGCCTATTTAATGAATATATCAAATCAATTGTCAGTATACTTTTAACATTGAGAACAGCCTCTATAAAGAGTTAAGTGCAAATTTCAAAGACAGTTCAGCTGGTAAATTGGTCGAGGCTTTTCACTTTGTGGAACTGTGCCTTATCTTTTTAAACCATCTACAGTGGATAAATTACAAAACATGGATTGTTTGACTTGTCTTATCTTTACCTCAGTGCTGTTGAAAGGAATCAGCTAATCATTCAATCTGCCTTCACAGCAGATTTCCTATATTTCAATCTAGCAGTAATAGGATCTAATTTCAAATGTCTGCCCTACTCTGTTCATACCACTATCTTCCCTTCTTTCAGAGATGCAAAGCCATGGGCTTCTGATGCTTCTTTCTCTACAGCTGGTGACTTTTTTTTTCACTAATGGCACTTGGACATGTTCAAATTAAAAACAGCAAGCAGGTTGGAATCTGCAGCAAAGCAGCTGGCAGATTGCTTATCAAAAACAATATCCTGGTCATGAGATCAATATCAAAGTGAGTGAGTAACAACTGAAGCAATGGCTGGACCAGCAGCTTCATGCTTATTTAAAAGATATATATACTACATTTTTGGCTGGAGTTTCATGGGCAGATAAGGATTCTCACGAAAAGGTGTCTTCTTTAAACCTTATCTACAGAAGTCATCAAAGCACATTGGGTCACACAATGGACCTCTCAATTGAAGGCCCAAACCCTGGATTAATGGGGGGCATTTAAAAGCAACTAGAACCCTTAACATGAAGTGAAAACCAGACATGGAGAATAAAAACACGATTAATTGATTTGTATAAAAACTCAGAAGATTGGGAAACATTACAATTGAGTGCAAAGAAACATGTAAATACACATCTATCTGAAGTCCCTATCTGCTTCAAGAAGATGACGATCATCCCTGTACCAAAAAAAGTCACAGTAAGAAGTCTTGCAACACCAGGTTAAAGTCCAACAGGTTTGTTTCAAACACTAGCTTTCGGAGCACTGCTCCTTCCTCAAGTGAATGAAGAGGTATGTTCCAGAAACATATATATAGACAAATTCAAAGATGCCAGACAATGCTTGGAATGCGAGCATTTGTAGGCAATCAAGTCTTTTCCAGATCCAGAGATAGGGGTAACCCCAGGTTAAAGAGGTGTGAATTGTCTCAAGCCAGGACAGTTGGTAGGATTTTGCAAGCCCAGGCCAGATGGTGGGGGATGAATGTAATGCAACATGAATCCAAGGTCGCAGTTGAGTCCGTTCTCATGTGTGCGGAACTTGGCTATAAGTTTCTGCTCGGCAATTCTGGGTTGTCGCGCATCCTGAAGGCCGCCTTGGAGAACGCTTACCTGGAGATCAGAGGCTGAGTGCCCTTGACTGCTGAATTGCTCCCCGACTGGAAGGGAACATTCCTGCCTGGCGATTGTTGCGCGATGTCCGTTCATCCGTTGTTGCAGCGTCTGCATGGTCTCGCCAATGTACTATGCTTCGGGACATCCTTTCCTGCTACGTATGAGGTAGACAACATTGGCCGAGTCATACGAGTGTGTACCGCGTACCTGGTGGGTGGTGTTCTCACATGTAATGGTGGTACCCACAGCGCCGGCCCTAGGGTTGCTGGCGCCCCGGGCAAGCTGAACTTCGGCGCCCTTGGGGGGGCAGGGCCGAGGAGGGGGGGGGGCCGAGGAGGGGGGGGGGGGGGCGAGGGGGGGGGTGGGCCGAGGAGGGGGGGGCGGGGCCGAGGAGGGGGGGCGGGGCCGAGGAGGGGGGGCGGGGCCGAGGGGGGGGGCGCCGAGGGGGGGGGCCGAGGAAGGGCGGGGGGCGGGGCCGAGGAGGGGCGGGGGGTGGGGCCGAGGGCGGGGCGGGGCGGGGGAGCGGACCCAAGGGGGGGGGCGGACCCGAGGAGGTGGCGGGGGGGCGGGGGGGGGACGAGGGGGGGGGGGGAGCGGACCGGGGGGGGGAGCAGACCGGGCGGGGGGAGCGGACCGAGCGGGGGGGCGGGGCCGCCCTGGAGGAGGGCGGCCACCGCGCATGCGCTGGTTGGCACCGGCCCAACTGCGCATGCGCGGGACCCGAGTCTGGCGCCCCCTAGCACATGGCGCCCCGGGCGACTGCCCGAGTTGCCGGTGCCTTGAGCCGGCCCTGGGTACCCATGTTGATGATCTGGCACGTCTTGCAGAGATTGCTATGGCAGGGTTATGTGGTATCGTGGTCGCTGTTCTGAAGGCTGGGTAGTTTGCTGCAAACAATGGTTTCTTTGAGGTTGCGCGGTTGTTTGAAAGCAAGTAGTGGGGATGGGGGGATGACCTTGGCAAGATGTTCATCTTCATCGATGACGTGTTGAAGGCTGCGAAGAAGATGATGTAGTTTCTCCACTCCGGGGAAGTACTGGACAGAATGGACTACTGCAAAGAGGTGTATGGACAACTCAACAACTAGGAACACTACAGACAGTTACCCGCAGATCAGACCAAGGAACACACTTGATAGCTCAACAGACTGATCAAGACCTTGGATCCAGACCTTCAGAGCACCCTATGTGCTCTTATCCCACATACTCCCCGCGTTGGAGATCTCTACTGCCTCCCAAAAATACACAAGGCTAACACACCAGGCCGGCCTATCGTAACAGGCAATGGGACCCTGTGTGAGAACTTCTCCGGCTACATCGAGGGCATCTTGAAACTCATCGTACAAGGAACAGCCAGCTTCTGTCGCGACACGACGGACTTTCTACAGAAACTCAGCACCCATGGACCAGTAGAACCAGGAATATTCCTCGTCACAATGGACGTCTCGGCACTCGACACCAGTATCCCCATGACGACGGCATTGCTGCAACAGCCTCAATACTCAACACCGACAACTGCCAATCTCCAGACGCAATTGTGCAACTCATCCGTTTCATTCTGGATCACAATGTCTTCACCTTCGACAACGAGTTCTTCATCCAGATGCACGGAACAGCCATGGGGACCAAATTCGCACGTCAATATGCAAACATCTCCATTACACGTGAGAACACCACCCACCAGGTACGCGGTACATACTCGTGTGACTCGGCCAATGTTGTCTACCTCATACGCTGCAGATGGTAGCCGTGATGTGGAGATGCCGGCGTTGGGCTGGGGTGAGCACAGTAAGAAGTCTTACAACACCAGGTTAAAGTCCACAGGTTTGTTTCAAACATGAGCTTTCGGAGCGCAGCTCCTTCCTCAGGTGAATGAGGAAGGAGCAGTGCTGCGAAAGCTTGTGTTTGAAACAAACCTGTTGGACTTTAACCTGGTGTTGTAAGACTTCTTATCATACGCTGCAGGAAAGGATGTCCCGAAGCGTGTTACATTGGCGAGACCATGCAGACGCTGCGCCAACAGATGAACGGACATCACGCAACAATTGCCAGGCAGGAATGTTCCCTTTCTGTCGGGGAACAATTCAGCAGTCAAGGGCACTCAGCCTCTGATCTCCGGGTAAGTGTTCTCCAAGGCGGCCTTCAGGGCACGCGGCAATGCAAAATCATCGAGCAGAAACTTATAGCCAAGTTCCGCACACATGACTACGGCCTCAGCCGGTACCTTGGATTCATGTCGCATTACATTCACCCCCCACCATCAGGCCTGGGCTTGCGAAATCCTACCAACTGTCCTGGCTTGAGACAATCCGTACCTCTTTCACCTGGGGTTACCCATCTCTCTGGATCTGTAAAGACTTTATTACCTGTAAATGCTTGCACTCAAAGCATTGTCTGGCATCTTTGACTTTGTCTATATATATGTTTCTGGAACATACCTCTTCATTCACCTGAGGAAGGAGCAGTGCTCTGACAGCTAGCGATTTGAAACAAACCTGTTGGACTTTAACCTGGTGTTGTAAGACTTCTTACTGTGGTCACCCCAGTCCAACGCCAGCATCTCCACATCATGACTAAAAGTTTGGGCTCCACAGTCAGTCAGGAGTATTACCTTTTGTCAGTCGTCTCCTGTAATTGCATTAGCTTGAAAGAAATACCGCTGTATTTGGCATAATGGGCCCAATCCTCTACATCTGGGGCCGCACGGTAGCCAATATTTTGCACAGTTGCTTCACAGCTTCGGGTCCCAGGTTCGATTCGGCTGGGTCACTGTTGGTACGGAGTCTGTACGTTCTCCCCATGTCTGCATGGGTTTCCTCCGGGTGCTCCGGTTTCCTCCCACAAGTCCTGAAAGACGTGTTGTTAGGAAATTTGGACATTCTGAATTCTCCCTCAGTGTACCCAAACAGGCGCTGTAATGTGAATGTGGCAACTAGGGGCTTTTCACAGTAACTTCAGTGCAGTGTTAATGTAAGCCTACCTGTGACAATTAAGATTATTATTATTATTATTATTATTATTATTAAAGCCTCAAGTCTCCCAAAAGGCGGCATCTGTGGACTTGCGCAAACTTTGCTCTTGTGCTGAGGAATTCAAACGAAGTCCGCAAGTCCAGAATTGGAACCATAGTTTTTTCTCATCAGCAGTATAAAATTTTCAGTTTTGAGAAGGGTTCACAAATGAACGTTTATTTGGTAAACTAAAGTAAAGCCTGCAACTTGGCATACATTACATAAGTCCCAACAGGGACTACCAATCATGCAGATCCAAATCCGCTCCGGCTTTTAAGCACTCAAAACAAAGAACAGGCCCTTTGGCCCTCCAAGCCTGTGCCGATCATGCCTGTCTAAACAAAAACCTTCTGCACTTCCGGGGTCGGTGTCCCTCTATTTCCATCCGAATATTTGTCAAGATGCCTTTTAATTATCACTGTCATACCTGCTTCCAGGCAGGGCCGGCCCAAGGTACCGGCAACTCGGGCAGTCGCCCGGGGCGCCATGTGCTAGGGGGCGCCAGAGACTCGGGTCCCGCGCATGCGCAGTTGGGCCGGTGCCAACCAGCGCATGCGCGGTGGCCACCCTCCCCCAGGGCGGCCCCCCCCCCCCCCTCCGTCCGCCCCCCCCCCCCCCCCCCCCCCCCCCCCCCCCCGCCCGCCCCCCCCCAGTCCGCCTCCCTCTCCGTCCACCCCCCCCACCTCGGCCACGCCCCCACCCCCTCGGCCCCGCCCCCCCCGCCTCACCCCCCCCCACGCCTCGCCCCCCCCCCCCCCCCCCCCCCCCCCCCCCCCCCCGCCGCCTCGGCCCCGCCCCCCCCTCGGCCTGACTAAGGGTTGGATTCTCCAATTTTGAGGGTATGTCTGTGGGAAGTGTCTAGTTTTCCGATGAAAAAGTTGGCGACCCCCGCCCCCCCGGCACCGAAGCTCTGCCCGGTGGGGGGGCGAGCAGTCGCACCACGTAAACCTCCTCCGGTGTTCTCGACAGAAACGGCGGGAGAATTCCCGTGTCCGTGGCCGCACATGCGGACGGCGCCGACCTGCACCGGTTGCGCCATACAACATACGCGCGGATCCGGCCTGTCAGATAATGCCCCCGCCGAAGCCCCCTGGTGAGCGGAATGACTCCCCCCCCCACCCCCTGACTGTCCACAGTCCGCAGCCACCATGCGATGTTGACAAAACCTCAGACCACAAGTGATCCATGCCGTCGGGAACTTGGCCCATCGGGAAGCGGAGCATCAGGGAAGGGCCTTCAGGTGATATCCTGTGCGGCGTACTCACCGAAGATGCCGTTTTGGAGGATGGGGCGGAGTATCCGAAAACAGGCATCACTCCCGATTTTGGCATCAAAAGGGATTCTCCGCCCAATTGCCGAAAATGATTTTGGCGTCAGCAAGCGGAGAATCCCGCCATTAGTGTTGATGCCAGGACTGAATTGGTAAGTGTTCTACAATTACAGAAGCAGCACAGGTCCCGGAGCAATTCAGGATCCCTACATTTAAGGGTTTAGTTTATGTAGTTTCTTCATATCTCTCTTGACAGTCAAGTTGTATAAACTTTGCACGCATATTCATGATTGTCTACTTTGTTCACATTCCTTTCTTCCATAAGCATGCTTTGAATTTCAAGTAACGGAAACTATGACAGCTGCCTGCTAGCCCCCAGCAGAACGGGGAATCTGTGGCCTTTTGACAGCAGTTTTCCTGGTGTAAAATACCCCGGCAGGTCGGAGAATCGCCGGGGGGTGGGCACAGCATAAATCCCGCCCGGCCGCCCCGCGATATTCTCCGGCAACCCCAAAAATCCCGGTGTCATGAAATGCGCCGCCTCGGAGAATGGCGAGGACCGGCGCAACGCAATGCACCCCGGGGCCACCCCAGTTCTCCGGGCCGGATGGGCTGAAGTCCCACCGACGTGACCACGGGTCACGCCAGCGTAAATCGAACCACCTATTTAGTGGCGTCAACCAGTTGTAATGGTTGACACCGGCCAGCGCGGAGGTAGGGGTCGGCATGGGGCAGCCACAGGAGAAGTGACGGCATGGCCGCAGGTGGGGGTGGGGGGGAGGGGGGTCGCTGGGGGAGAGGGGCTGGGGGGGTTGGAGAGGATGCATGATGGATAGAAAGCTGGTTAGCAGTTAGCAGACAGAAAGCAAAACATTGGAATAACTGTGTCTTTTTCTGATTGACAGGCTGTGACTAGTGGGGTACTGCAGGGATCTGTGCTGGGACCCCAACTGTTCACATTGTAGCATTGTGGATAGCACAATCGCTTCACAGCTCCAGGGTCCCAGGTTCGATTCCGGCTTGGGTCACTGTCTGTGCGGAGTCTGCACATCCTCCCCGTGTGTGCGTGGGTTTCCTCCGGGTGCTCCGGTTTCCTCCCACAGTCCAAAAGATGTGCAGGTTAGGTGGATTGGCCATGATAAATTGCCCTTAGTGTCCAAAATTGCCCTTAGTGTTGGGTGGGGTTACTGGGTTATGGGGATAGGGTGGAGTTGTTGACCTTGGGTAGGGTGCTCTTTCCAAGAGCCGGTGCAGACTCGATGGGCTGAATGGCCTCCTTCTGCACTGTAAATTCTATGAAAAATAGTTCTGTGAAAAATAAATTCTGTGAAAAGTTGTTTTCTGCATCCGAGGAAACGTACACAGTGTGTACATAGTAGACAAAATGAACAATCAACAGAGAACATTGACAAATGGTACATTGACAAACAGTGATCGGAACAAGGGGCCACTAAAAGTGAATACGTGAGCAAGAGCAGCATAGGGCATCATGAATAGTGTTCTTACAGGGAACTGATCAGTCCGAGGGGGAGTCATTGATGAGTCTTGTAGCTGTGGGGAAGAAGCTGTTCCTACGTCTGGATGTGCGAGTCTTCAGACTTTTGTACCTTCTGCCTGATGGAAGGGTCTGGAAGAAGGCAATGCCTGGGTGGGAGGGGTCTCTGATAATTCTGTCTGCCTTCCTGAGGCAGTGGGAGGTGTGTACAGAATCAATGTGAAGGTGGCAAGCTTGTGTGATACGTTAGGTTGAGTTCACCACACTGGAAGGGATGGAGGGGAGAAACTCCACAGAATATGTCTCAGAGATGATTGTGAAACTGGTCAGGAAAAAGGGCTTTGCCACTCCCCCGGAGGTGGACTGCAGCCCAGGTCGGTTCGACAGTGGACAGAATCGGGGAACCACCACAGGCCATAATCGTGAAGTTCCACAAATATCAGGATAAGGAACGGATCCTGAGATGGGCGAAAGGGTGTATTTTGGGGGGGGAAGGACATTCCATCCACTTGTACCAAGACATTGGGCGGTCCTGGCCAAGCGCCGCGCCAAGTTTAACAATGCCAAATCCACTCTCTACAAGAGCAAGGTGTGGTTTGTCATGCTCTAATAATAATAATAATAATAATTCCCCACCCAGGGGAAAAGGAATTCTCCTTCTTCTCCCACGTGTATAAGGCCTCCTCAAGGATAGATGTTTTTGTTCCAGGAAAGAGGGACTTCCAAGGGTAACAAAGCCGGAATTCTCCAGCATTTTAATCCCCGACCAGGCGCTGCATTACATTGATGTTTAATTGGAGAAGAGTTGGGCCCAACACCCCCCCCCCCCCCCCCCCACCCATGGAGCTGGATACAGCTCTTCTTGCCGATGAGGAATTCAATGCTAAAATATCCGAAGCCATCAACAATTATGTATCCTGCAACCAGAATGGGGAGGTCTCACCCTCCAAGTTCTGGGAGGCACTGAAGGCGGTGATCATAGCTTATAGCGCTCTTAGGGACAGGAGGAGAGGGAAACCAAACAGCGGCTAATTAACTCAATACTGAAGGTGGATCGGCAGTACTACCATAGTGAATATTGAGTACAGGCTCAATCATGAACTGTTAAAAGTTAATAATTGCATTGTTAACCTGCTACTCTGTAATTATGATATTATGATATTTGGCATGATATTGTACATGATATGTATAAACGCATTCTCGTATATGTAAGTATCAAATGTTCTCTACTCTACCCGGATGACCTGCTCCTCGACATGTCGAATCCCCTAGCCAGCATGGGAAAGATACTCAGACGCCTCAGGGAGTTTGGGGCCTTCTCAGATTACAAACTAAACCGGGGAAGAGCAAAATCTTTCCAGTAAACTCCCCGAGAGGGAGGAGCAGGGCTGGAGGAACTACTGTTTATAGTGACCCAAACCAAGTTCAGGTTCCTGGTTATCCAGGTTGCCCACATCTGGAAGAGGCTCTACAAATGGAAGGTCTCCAGAGGAGGTAAAGAGGGACCTGCAAAGATGGGACTCACTCCTTCTTTCACTAGCCAGAAGGGTACACATGATCAAAATGAACGTGCTGTCTAGGTTCCTTTTCGTATTTAGATCGCTCCCGATCTTCATCCCCAAATCATTCTTCACCAAGGTCGACAAATTAATCATGGCCTTCGTCTAGGAGGGAAGAGTGCCTCGAATACGGAAATCTCTTTGACAACGAGGGCTGCACTGGCCCTACCAAATCTTCTGTTCTATCACTGGCCATTCAACACGGAGAGGGTGAGGTTGTGGCTAAGGGAGCCGGAGGCAGACTGGGTCTGAACTCCTGCATAGGGACCCCTCTCCGAGCGCTGACCACCGTGTCACCCCCGGCCCCCCACACACATACTTCAGAAGCCCAGTGGTAGGAGCCACCCTAAGGACGTGGAAATAGTTTAGGCGCCATTTTGAACTGGGCAAGATGTCCTTTGGGGCCCCCATCTGCAATACACACAGGTTCGCACCGGTAGGGATGGATATGACATTTGAGGCTTGGGAGAGAGACGGAGGGATGCCGATGGTAGAGGACAGGCATGTGGACGACAGACTTGGACTCGAGATGGAGCCATGCCTGTCTGTGATGGTCTTTGGGGTGTCAGAGCACCAGAGCTCTGGACAGGAAAAGAGGCGGAAGCCCTGGCCTTCGCCACTCTGATCTCCAGCCGGAGAATTCGGCTGGGGTGGAAGTCGGCAGCACCGCCCGGGCCTCGGAATGGCTCTCAGATGGTCCTAAGAGGGTCCGAGCAGAGATTCCACACCACATGGAGCAAATTCACAAGCCTATTTACAGACCTGCTTACAACCAGCAGCCAGCCTGGACAGGGGGAGGGGAGGGGGGGGAGAGCTGGCTATGGGGGGAAGGGGAGAGGGGAAATAAGGGAGTGTGGGGAACAGAAAAGGGGGGGATAGAGGTAGCTGACCAGAGAGAGAAGAGCTTGAGGGGAACAGGAATGGAATGGGGAAGAGGGCCTCCTACTCGAGGAAGCACAGGCCTCCCTGTACAGGGAGAAACGTGGTAACAAGGAGGTTCACCCTCCCTGAAAGACCTAAAGACCAAGGTCTTCGGCCAACGGAGAATCCCACCCATTTTATTTCAGAAGTTTTTGATGCAGAGGGATACAGGCTTATTAAATTAATAGTATTGTAATGACTCCTGCTCATGATGACCGCCCACTCTGCACTCACTTCCCACTTTCTTGCATTATTACACAGTGTTGCATCATTGGGGAATAGCTCTTGCATTTGTAAAATGGCTCTTCATTGGCTTCTTAATTGGCGACACATTTCACCCATCGGGATTTCTGACCTCACTTGATAATCTGTCGCTGGGATATCCAGAGGGAGGTAATATGATTATTGTGTGGTTACTAGCCCGAAGCACCTTTTGCCCATTTTCATTGCTCTGCCACCTTTGAACCCACCTCCAACATCCTGGGAAAACTCTCTCTATGATATCCAAGCTCGACTGCCTAAGACACGGGTTATAGCCCACACTCCTTCCAATCTGTCATGACCATGTTTATATCGTCAACGCACTTTGACAAATTACTGAATAATGATACCAAATAAAGCATGAACAGGTCACATTAAACATTGATACTGAAGATAAATAATCTGTTATCAGGCAGCCTAATCAAGTGCTGGGATACATCCCAATGTCATTTGGCTGTAAATTAAAGCAGGTTTCACGAACCTTGTCTAGGTCACTACTACACGAGTCTGTCTTCATACATATGTCAATCACGTTTCTGTACTATAGTCTCTAAATAGAGGAGCAGAGTCTTTCTATAATATTTTAGCTATAGTGAAGAGATGTTCTGTACTCGATCCATTATTTAAGAAGGCCAGGAGAAATAAATTAAAGAAATTGCAGGGCTAACATATTACTGTGTGGGAATTTGCGTCCAGCGACGCTAGAATCATGAAACACGATTGTGTGGAGAATCGTGAGCGAGGCGAAAATCGTAGCCGGGCAGCAGGCGCCCAATGGGATGCCATGCTCCGGTGACTCAACAGCAGCGTCAATGCGTTCTACGAGTAAACGGCATTAGCATATCATTAATGGGCCTGACCCGGTATTCCACGGGGTCCCATGATGAGCTGCTTCCGTCAGGGGGATTTACCGTTGGCGGGTTTCACTTGTGGTTTTACAAATCAGGAAACAGGCATTGTGGCTCCTAACAACAAAGAAAAAAGAAACGTACAGCACAGGAACAGGCCCTTTGGCCCTCCAAGCCTCTGCCGATGATGCTGCCGGTCTAAACTAAAATCTTCTACACTTCCTGGGTCCGTATCCCTCTATTCCCATCCTATTCATGTATTTGTCAAGATGCCCCTTAAGTGTCACTATCGTCCCTGCTTCCACCATCTCCTCCGGCAGCGAGTTCCAGGCACCCACTACCCTCTGTGTAAAGAAACTTGCCACTTACATCTCCTCTAAACCTTGCCCCTCGCACCTTAAACCTATTGTGGTGAATGTAACTAGATAATTCACACTATGTCTTTGTAAGCGCAGTAGCGTTATCCGACCACTACGGGGAGTAGCTATGGGATTGCTCAGGAGCTTGTACAGGGCTCCACCCTTGGCTCCGCCCATGACTCCTCCCCCTACTGCTGCTGTATAAATACCCTTGTCCAGAGTCAACCTGCAGTTCACTGAGAGTTCATCAACGGGTAACAGGCTGGCTCTGTAGTAAGTCGATTAAAGCCTAGATTCATATCGGAAACACGTGTCTGGTGAATTGATGGTTCCATCACCTATGCCCCCTAGTAATTGACCCCTCTACCTGGGGAAAAAGCCTCTGACTATCTACTCCGTCTATGCCCCTCATAATTTTGTAGACCTCTATCAGGTCGCCCCTCAACCTCCGTCGTTCCAGTGAGAACAAACTGAGTTCATTCAACCGCTCCTCATAGCTAATGCCCTCCATACCAGGCAACATCCTGGTAAATCTCTTCTGCACCCTCTCTAAAGCCTCCACATCCTTCTGGTAGTGTGGCGACCAGAATTGAATACTATTTTCCAAGTGTGGCCTAACTAAGGTTCTACACAGCTACAACATGACTTGCCGATTCTTATACTCAATGCCCCGGCCAATGAAGGCAAGCATGTCGTATGCCTTCTTGACTACCTTCTCCACCTGTGTTGCCTCTTTCAGTGACCTGTGGACCTGTACACCTAGATCTCTCTGACTGTCAATACTCTTGAGGGTTCTACCATTCACTGTATATTCCCTACCTGCATTAGACCTTCCAAAATGCATTACCTCACATTTGTCCAGATTAAACTCCATCTGCCATCTCTCCGCCCAAGTCTCCAAATGATCTAAATCCTGCTGTATCCTCTGACAGTCCTCATCGCTATCCACAATTCCACCAACCTTTGTGTCGTCTGCAAACTTATTAATCAGACCAGTTACATTTTCCTCCAAATCATTTATATATACTACGAACAGCAAAGGTCTCAGCACTGATCCCTGTGGAACACCACTAGTCACAGCCCTCCAATCAGAAAAGCACCCTTCCATTGCTACTCTCTGCCTTCTATGACCTAGCCAGTTTTGTATCCATCCTGTGTGACTTCTCTTTTTGTACCAGACTGCCATGAGGGACCTTGTCAAAGGCCTTACTGAAGTCCATATCGACAACATCCACTGCCCGACCTGCATTAAGCATCTTTGTGACGCCTTCAAAAAACTCTATCAAGTTAGTAAGACACGATAGAGATTTTTGAAGAGGTCACAAAGATGACCTCTCCTGAGGGAGGGAGAGGAGGTAGGACATATTCCCAGAGACCATCCCGTGGGGTGCCGATCCTGCCGCTGGCAGGGCTGACTGAGGGCGGTGGGGGGTAACTGCCAGGACCAGGGGATAGGTAGTGGGGTCGGGGTAACCCCTCCAGAGACTGGGATGTCCAGGCACGGATCTACACTGCTGCAGCCTTGCTGCGCACCTCAGTGACCACACACCATGGGCCGTGATTGCGCAGAGTGGCACTGGCTGTATTGGTGGCACCACCTCTCACCCCTGCACTCCACTCCCATCACTCCACCAACACCCCCCTCCCCCACAACTGTGTTTCACAGTGGGGCAACACACAGACTACCCAAGGGGGATACCCACAGTAGCCTCTACAGGAGGGCGGCGGATGGGACTGCAGAGAGTACCACCGGGATGGGCAGTGTCAGCCACCGGTACCCTTACCGGCAGTGACGGGTGCTGCCAGAGGCCCCTGCGATACTGGATACCGATGGGGCACAGGGTGCGGTGCAGAGGGCAGAGTCCCAGGGGAAACAGCCGGGGGTGGGCATGGACATGGGGGAAGAGGAACTGGAGCCAGACAGTGAGAATGGAGAGCCGTTCACCCAACAGGCTGAGGAGGAGATGGGAAAGAGGAGCCGCATTTGACCATGTGTGTACCAGCAGCGCGTGTCAATCGAGGACGTGTCGGACTGGGCATGTTGTCGAAGGGTCTGGCTGAGCATGGGGCAGTGCGACATATCTGTTGGATCATGGTGCACTTGGAACAGTGGGGGTATGGGGGAGGACGCTCAGTCCCAATGGCCATCAAAGTGACGGTCGCCCTGAACCTTTACACCATGGAGTCCTTCCAGGCCCTGAGCTGGGACCTGTCCCGGATCTCACAGAGCTCAGTGCACAGGTGCAATCATGCTGTAATGGAGGCCCTCTATGCCCAATTGGAAAACATATCAAGTTCAATGTGCAATGAGCCCACCAGGATGCCCGGGTAGCGGGGTTCACCGCTAACACTTGGGTACCCCAGGACCAGGGGGTGATCGATGTATGCATGTCCCCTACGAGTACCGGCCCATGATACAAACTGAATGGGGTTCCACTCGATGAAGGTGCAGCTGGTTTGTGACCATGAGCTGCGCATCATGTACGTCTGCGCCCGATACCCGGGCAGTGTGCACGATGCCTTGATCCTGGCTCGCTCGACACATCCCCGGATGACAGAGGTTATCCGCTGCGGTGGTGGCTGATGATAACTATCCAAAGGTTAGAAACCAATGCAGAGGCCTGCTATAATGACGGCCATGCAGCGACCAGGATCGTGATTGAGCAGTGCTTCGACATTCTTCAGATGCAGTTCAGATGCCTGCACCTCTCTGGAAGGGCCCTTCAATAGAGTGCTAGGAGTCTCCTGCATCGTGGTGGCCTGCTGCTTCCTCCACAAGGTCGCGCAGCAGAGGGCTAACATGCTGGGTGGGGTGAATGCGAGGCCACGTCCGACAAGGAGGACGTGGAGGATGGGCAGAACATGGGGCCCAGGCAGGCACAGAAGGCCGCACAACGCGTGTGCCAGGGCTGGGGGGGGGGCACAGGATGCTCTGATCGCGTGCAAGTTCACCGACTAGGAGGCCTGGCCGACGGTACATACATCCCATCCCACCGCGGCCAACCATCCCTCGCATGACCACCCGTCCTAAACCCCCCCCCCCCCGCAACCCACTTTGTGATTGCTAACTGTGGGTGCAGCCCCTGGGTTGGCAGTAACACTGGGCGAGATTCTCCGCCGGTGCGATGCTCCATTTTGCCGGCAGCCCGGGGGTTTCCCTACGGCGAAATGGAGAATCCCGCTTGTGGGTTCAGGCAGCAATGTGGCGCGACGGGGCGGAAAATCCCGCCGAGTGGGTCTGGTCCATGGAATGGAGGATGATGACAATCCACTCTGCAATGAGCCCTGGTGCTCCGCATCGTTTGATAATGTCTGGCTCCTGCCCATGGCAGCTCTTTCCAGCGCCCGCCTGGTTGATCCTTGAACATGTGCTCACCATTCGATCACACGGTGCCACCGAACCCTTGGGGTGGTGTGAATGTGGTGCCGGGAGGTGGGGGGCGCAGGACGCTCTGATCGCGTGCAAGTTCACTGACTAGGAGGCCTGGCCGACAGTACATACATCCCATCCCACCGCGGCCAACCATCCCTCACATGACCGCCCCCCCCCCCCCCCCCCCCCCCCGTTGGCGCTGTGGTGGGGTTTGGGGCTGTGGGTGGGTTGGGGGAGGGGGAGGGGCGGAGTAACGAGGCGAAGTGCGAGATCCAACATGTCTCCAGTCTGTGACCGCCTCCATCGTCCGGCCATCTCCCCCCCACCAGCCCCCCCCCCCCCCCACCCCCGCAAGCAGCCCAGCCCATTCTTCACACCCTCCTGAGAGAACACCAAGGTAGTTTGGAGCTTTTTTGCACAAGTGTATATTTTGCAAATAACATCACTATAAAGGTTTGTGCCGTGGCAGCTAACGCTATCCCGAGCAAATCTAACTGGTATATACCTTTCTGGCCTCATGGGCCCCAACACAACGTCCAGGAAGTGCATCAGGGGTGGTGGCAGCCTGCTGCAAATCCATCCCTGTGACAAGGGTCCCCTTTGGTGGCTGTCCTCAGGAGCTACTGGGCCTGGATGGGCCCAGCAGTTACTAGGATGGCCTAAGGGGAGTGGTGCCATCCTATTCTGCCCACTGCCTGTCGTATGCGTCAGAAGGAGGGGTTTGGGGGTTTGAGGTACTGTGGTGTTCCGGCACCTCCCCTGCAGGAATCACCGGCACGGGCCCCATTCGCTCTTCCTTCCTATGGGTGCTCCAGGGCCTCCAGGCTTCTCCGTGGGATGGACTAGCCGTATAAATGTTGTGACTACCAGGGCAGGACAAAGACAGGGAATCCTACGGTGAGTAACTTAGCAACAGGGTTGTTGTGATGGGAGACTTTAATTTCCCCAATATTGACCTTGACTCACTTAGTGCTAGGGGCTTGGGCGGGGCAGAGTTTGTAAGGAGCATCCAGGAGGGCTTCTTAAAACATTGAGAACCAAAACGAAGAGGTGTTGGGCGTCCTGAAAAATATTAAGGTGTATAAGTCCCCAGGGCCTGATGGGATCTACCTCAGAATACTGAAGGAGGCTAGAGAGGAAATTGCTGAGGCCTTGACAGAAATCTTTGGATCCTCACTGTATTCAAGTGATGTCCCGGAGGACTGGAGAATAGCCAATGTTGTTCCTTTGTTTAAGAAGGGTAGCAAGGATAATCCAGGGAACTCTAGGCATGTGAGCCTTACGTAGTGGTAGGGAAATTACTGGAGAGAATTCTTCGAGACAGGATCAAATCCCATTTGGAAACAAGTGAACGTATTAGTTAGAGGCAGCACTGTTTTGTGAAGGGGAGGTTGTGTCTCACTAACTTGATAGAGTTTGGTCAGAGGAGGTTGATAGAGGAGGTCACAAAGATGATTGATGCAGGTAGGGCAGTGGATGGTGTCTCTATGGACTTCAGTAAGGCCTTTGACAAGGTCCCTCATGGCAGACTGGTACAAAAGATGAAGTCACATCTGATCAGAGGTGAGCTGGCAAGATGGATACAGAACTGGCTAGGCCATAGAAGGCAGAGAGTAGCAATGGAAGGGTGCTTTTCTGATTGGAGGGCTGGAACTAGTGGTGTCCGCAGGGATCAGTGCTGGGACCTTTGCTGTTCGTAGTATATATAAATGATTTGGAGGAAAATGTAACTGGTCTGATTAGTAAGTTTGTGGAAGTCACAAAAGTTCGTGCAATTGTGGATAGCGATGAGGACTGTCAGAGGACACAGCAGGATTTATATCGTTTGGAAACTTGGGCGGAGAGATGGCAGATGGAGTTTAATCCAGACAATTGTGAGGTAATGCATTTTGGAAGATCTAACACAGGTAGAACCCTCAAGAATATTGACAGTCAGAGAGATCTGGGAAGTACAGGTCCACAGGTCACTGAAAGGGGCAACACAGGTGGAGAAGGTAGTCAAGAAGGCATACGGCATGCTTGCTTTCATTGGCCGGGGCATTGAGTATAAAAATTGACAAGTGATGTTGCAGCTGTATAGACCCTTAGATAGGCCACACTTTGAGTATCATGTTCAATTTTGGTCGCCACACTATCAGAAGGATGTGGAGGCTTTAGAGAGGGTGCAGAAGAGATTTACCAGGATGTTGCCTGGTATGTAGGGCATTATCTATGATTAGAGGTTCAATAATTGGTTTATTCTCACTGGAATGAAGGAGGTTGAGGGGTGACCTGATTGAGGTCAACAAAATTATATGGGGCATAGACAGAGTGGATATTCAGAGACTTTTTCTCAGGGTAGAGGGGTCAATTACTGGGGGCATAGGTTTAAGGTGCGAGGGGTAAGGTTTAGAGGAAATGTATGAGGCAAGTTTTTTAAACAGAGGGTAGTGGGTGCCTGGAACTCGCTGCCAGAGGAGTTGGTGGAAGCAGGGATGATAGTGACATTTAAGGGGCATCTTGACAAATACATGAATAGGATGGGAAAAGAGGGATACGGACCACGGAAGTGTAGAAGATTTTAGTTTCGATGGGCAGCATGGTCCGCGCGCAGGCTTGGAGGCCGAAGGGCCTGTTACTGTCCTGTAGTTTTCTTTGTTCTTTGTTCTTTGTTTATGGTATATAGAAATGATTTGAAGGAAAATTTAATTGGTCCGATTAATAAGTTTGTAGACGACACAAAGATTGGTGGAATTGCGGTTTGCGATGTGGACTGTCAGAGGATACAGCAGGATATAGATAGGTTCTTTGAGAAGGTGACCAAACAGGTGGACGAGGGTAAAGCAGTTGATGCGGTGCATATGGATTTCAGTAAAGCGTTTGATAAGGTTCTCCATGGTAGGCTATTTCAGAAAATAGGGAGGCATGGGATTCAGGGTGATTAAGCAGTTTGGATCAGAAATTGGCTAGCTGTAAGAAGGCAGAGGGTGGTGGTTGATGGGAAATGTTCAGCCTGGAGTTCAGTGACTAGTGGTGTACCACAAGGATCTGTTTGGAGTCACTGCTGTTTGTCATTTTTATAAATGACCTGGAGGAAGGTGTAGAAGGATGGGTGAGTAAATTTGCGGATGACATTAAAGTCGGTGGAGTTGTGGACAGTGCAGAAGGATGTTGCAGGTTACAGAGGGTCATGGATAAGTTGCAGAGTTGGGCTGTGAGGTGGCAAATGGAGTTTAATACAGAAAAGTGTGAGGTGATTCATTTTGGAAGGAGTAACAGGAATACAGAGTACTGGGCTAATGGTAAGATTCTTGGTAGTGTGGATGAGCAGAGAGATCTCGGTGACAATGTACATAGATCCCTGAAAGTTGCCACCCAGGCTGAGAGGATTATTAAGAAGGCGTACGGTGTGTTAGCTTTTATTGGTAGAGGGATTGAGTTTGGAGCCGAGGTCATGTTGCAGCTATACAAAACTCTGGTGCGGCCGCATTTGGAGTATTGCGGACAGTTCTGGTCGCCACATTATAGGAGGATGTGGAAGCATTGGAAAGGTTGCAGAGGAGACCAGGATGTTGCCTGGTGTGGAGGGAAGATCTTATGAGGAAAGGCTGAGGGACTTGAGGCTGTTTTCGTTAGAGAGAAGAAGGTTAAGAGGTGACTTAATAGAGGCATACAAGATGATCAGAGGATTAGATAGGGTGGACATTGAGAGCCTTTTTCCTCGGATGGTGATGTCCAGCACGAGGGGACATAGCTTTAAATTGAGGGGAGATGGATATAGGACAGATGTCAGAGGTAGGTTCTTTACTGAGAGAGTAGTAAGGGCGTGGAATGCCCTGCCAGCAACAGTAGTTGACTCGTCAACATTAAGGGCATTCAAATGCTCATTGGATAAACATATGGATGATAATGGAAGAGTGTAGATGGGCTTTAGATTGGTTTCACAGGTCGGTGCAACATCGAGGGCCGAAGGGTCTGTACTGCGCTGTAATGTTCTATGTTCTAATCTGGGACTGCAGCAGATCGTAAGGGAAGCAACAAGAGGGAAAACAGTACTTGAACTTATCATGCTGCATTCTACAGATGTATCTGTGCATGACAGTAATGGTAGGAGTGACCACCACACAATTCTTGTGGAGACAAAGCCCCTTCTTCACATTGAGGATACCCTCCATCTTGTTGTTTGGCACTACCACCATGCTAAATGGGACAGACTTCAAACAGATCTAGCAACTCAAGACTGGACATCCATGAGGCGCTGTGGACCATCAGCAGCAGAATTGTATTCAACCACAATCTGTAGCCTCATGGCCCGGCATAGGGGGCAGCACGGTAGCATTGTGGTAGCACAATTGCTTCACAGCTCCAGGGTCCCAGGTTCGATTCCGGCTTGGGTCACTATCTGTGCGGAGTCTGCACATCTTCCCCGTGTGTGCGTGGGTTTCCTCCGGGTGCTCCGGTTACCTCCCACAGTCCAAAGATGTACAGGTTAGGTGGATTGGCCATGATAAATTGCCCTTAGTGTCCAAAATTGCCCTTAGTGTTAGATGGGGTTACTGGGCTATGGGGATAGGGTGGAGGTGTTAACCTTGGCTAGGGTGCTCTTTCCAAGAGCCGGTGCAGACTCGATGGGCCGAATGGCCTCCTTCTGCACTGTAAATTCTATAATTCTATGATATCCCACACTGTATCATTACCGCCAAGCTAGGGGATAAACCCTGGCTCAATGAAGAGTGCAGGAGGGCATTCCAGCAGCAACACCAAGCCTAAAAATTAGGTGAGGACCTGGGAAAGTTTGCTTGCCAAACAGCATAAGCAGCAAGTAATAGACAGAGCTAAGCAATTTCACAACTAATGGATAGAATCTAAGCTCTGCAGGCCTGCAGCATCCAGCTGTGAATGGTGGTGAACAATTGAACAACTCATTGGAAGAGGAGGTTCCACAAGTATCCCCGTCCTCAGTGATGGAGGAGCTCAGCACATCAGTGCAAAAGACAAGGCTGAGGCATTCTCAACAATCTTCAGCCAGAAGTGTTGAGCAGATGATCTATCTTGGCCTCCGCCAGTGGTCCCCTGAATCACAGATGTCAGGCTTCAGCCAATTCAATTCACGCCACGTCGTGTCAGAAAATGGTTGAAGACCCTGACAATATTCTGCCAATAGTAGTGAAGAAACATGGACAAAAGTGCTGAATTACAGAGATGAGGTGAGAGTGACTGCCCTTGAATTCAAGGCAGCATTTGACCGACTATAGCATCAAGGAACCCGAGCAAAACTAGAGTCAAAGGGAATCAGGGGTGATCCCTCGACTGGTTGGAATCATACCTGGCACAAAGGAAGATGGCTGTAGTTGTTGGGGGTCAATCATCTTTTATTTTTATTTTTATATTCATTTACGGGGTGTGGCCGTCGCTGGTTCGGCCAGAATTTATTGCCCATGCCGAGTTGCCCTTCAGAAGTTGGTTGTCTTCTTGAACTGCTGCAGCACCTGAGGTGTAGGTACACACACTGTGCTGTTAGGGAGGGAGTTGCAGGATGTTGCCCCAGCGAAAGTGAAGGAATGGCGATATATTTCCAAGTCAGGATGGTGAGTGACTTGGAGGGGAACCTCCAGGTGCTGGAGTTCCCAAGTATCTGCTGCTCTTGTCCTTCTAGATGGTACGGCAGCATGTTAGCACAAGGGCGGCACGGTAGCATAGTGGTTAGCCCTGCGGCTTCACAGAGTTAGAGATCTGGGTTTGATTCCCGGCTTGAATCACTCTCTGTGCAGAGTCTGCACGTTCTCCCTGTGTCTGCATGGATTTCCTCCCCCCACAAGTCCCAGTAGTGGAGGGTTTGAATGTTTGTGGAAGGTGGAGCAATCAAGTAGCACTCTTTCCCCTTAGTTTCTGTGGCCAATAGCACCCGGTTTCCCTGGGTTTCTGTGGCTATGACTCATCTTTCATTCTCACTCCACAGTATAAATATTTCCCACTTTCTCTGTCTGTTAGCTTTGACAAAGAGTCATCGGACTCGAAACGTTAGCTCTTTTCTCTCCCTACAGATGCTGCCAGACCTGCTGAGATTTTCCAGCATTTTCTCTTTTGAGCAATCAAGTAGTCCGCTTTGTCCTGGATAATGTTGAGCTTCTTGAGTGTTGTTGGAGCAGCACTCACGCAGGTAAGTGGAGAATATTCCATTACACTCCTGACTTGTGCCTTGTAGATGGTGGACAGGCTTTGGAGAGGTTGGGAGCTGAGTTACTCGCCGTAGGATTCCCTGTCTTTGTCCTGCTCTGGTAGTCACAACATGTATATGGCTAGTCCAGGTCAGTTTTTGATCAATGGTAACCCCAGGACGTTGCTTGATGGGGATTCAGTGATGGTAACCCCATTGTATGTCATGGGGCGATGGTTAGATCCTCTCTGGTAGGAGATGGTCATTGCCTGGCACTTATGTGGCGTGAATGTAACTTGCCACTTGTCAGCCCAAGCCTGGATATTGCCCAGGTCTTGCTGCATTTAGACATGGACTGCTTCATTAGCTGAGGATTCTGAGGAGTCTAGGCTCCCGCACATCACTACAGGAGTTCCTCAGCTTAGTGTCTGAGGCCCAACCACCTTAGCTGCTTCATCAATGACCTCCCTTCCATCATAAGGTCAGAAATGGGATGTTCGTTGATGACTAGACAATGATTAGTACCATTCATGACTCCTTGACATTCAATGACATTACCATCACTGAATCCTCCACTATAAACATCTTGGGGGATTAGCATTGACCAGAAACTGAACTGGACTTGCCATATAAATACTGTGGCTACAAGAGCAGGTCAAAGGCTAGGAATCCTGTGGTGAGTAACACACCTCCTGACTCCTCAAAAGCCTGTGCAGAAGCTTTGCCACTTCCATGCCTATTGGTCCACTATACACATTCAGAACCAATGAACCTTGGAGTGACAGTAGGGTGTATAAGAAAAAGTTTTGGAAAAAAAGTGAATCATTCAAAACTTTTCCTATGTTGAAAAGAAAATCAGTTCGCTACAAACTATCCAGAACCTGAAAGTATCAACAACAAAATCACAAACCCTTGACCCACTTAACATTCATAGACCCGTTCATTGCAGAAGGAGATCATTCAGCCCATCAAATCTGCACTAACCCTCTGAAAGAGCAACCTACCTTGGGACAGGCCCCCTCTCTAAACCCGTATCCTAGTAACCCCACCCAACCATTTGTCACTAAGGGGCAATTTAGCATCGCCAGTTTGCCTAACCAACACATTTTTGGACTGTGGGAGGGAACCGCAGTACCAGGAGGAAACCCACACACACACACGGGGAGAAAGTGCAGACTCCACACAGACTGTGACCCGAGGCTGGAATTGAACCCAGGTCCCTGGCGCTGTAAGGCAGCAGTGCTAACCACTTTGAAACATTGTGAAATTCACAGCAGAGGTCAAAGATCCTGACTGCAAATCAGACAAGGTTTTCTCTGAGGTTTTGCTGTTTCAATAAGCTTAATCGATGTCTGGGGCGGGATTCTCAGCTCCCGCGCCGAGTTGAAGAATCGCCGGGTGGGGAGCAAATCACATGATGCCGTTCTGACGCCGGTCCAATGGCGCGGCGGCGGTCGGGATTCGCGCCCGGCCATTCTCCGTGCTCGACGGGCTGAATGCCCGCCGAGTTCGGCCGAGTCTCGCTGCCGCCGTTCGCATGCTGTCCTACCCAGCAGGTCCTCGGTGTTCATGCTGCGGGGGCCATCCTGGTGGGGGGGTGGGGGGAATTCGACTCCAGGGGGCCTCTACAGTGGCCTGGCCCACGATCGGGGCCTACCGATCGGGGCGTACCAATTGGCAGGCTGGCTTATCCCGGGGGGGGGACCTATGTTCCTCCGCGCCGGGCCCGTGTAGGGCATCGCCATGTTGCCTGGGGGCCGGCGTGGAGAAGGCAACCCACGCGCATGTGGGAACCCACGCCAGCTGAGGCGCACATGTGCGAACTCGCGCCGTCCGTGGCACGCATGCGCGAACCTGTGCTGATGCTCGTATCGGCAGCTGGAGCAGCGTGAGACTCTCCAGTGCCGTACTGCCCCCCTGTGCAACGCAGGATC